>NC_069110.1:11662085-11935829 GCF_947172395.1 Bicyclus anynana | reverse complement strand
AGAAAATTAAGTCAATTAATGTATGATATTTTTTTGAAATATAATCTGCTTCATCATTATCATAAAGAAGGCGGCTAGTCTATACTATTGTTTTAAAGACGTAAAATTTGTGAGGATAAAGGGGGGTAATCTCTTGATCTTCTAAACCAATTTTGAGAATTTTTTTTAACCGACTTCAAAAAAGAGGTTATTTATCAATTCGGCGGAATCCGTTTGTTTTTTTATGTATGTTCACCGATTAGTCGAAGACTAGCCTGAACCGATTAGAAAATATTTTTTTTTGTTTCAAACGGTTTGCTTTCCATTTGGTCCCATATCCATGTCAGGATCTGATGATGGGATCCTGGAGAAATCAAGGGGAACTTTCGAATATTATAGGGGCAACTAGGGCGCTTGTTAATGTTTTCATTAAGTATTTTAAAGCACTACAATTCAATGAAGGTCTGGTGTCGATCTGATGATGGAACCGAATCACAGAAGAGGGAACTCCTCAACGGTTTACAGTAGCTACCTTGCGTTTGGGTTTGATTAATTTATATTGATAAGAACTTTACATCTAGATGGGTTGTGACTGTCATTAGGGGTCTGGTGATGGAGACGAGGGGCAATTAAGGGAACTCCTCACAGGTTTACAGTAGCTACCATGTGTTTGGGCTTGATGAATTTTGTATTGTTGAGAACTTTATATTTATATGTGTTGTGACTATCATTAGGGGTCTAGTGATGGAGACGAGGGACAGTTAAGGGAACTCCTCAATGTTTACAGTAGCTACCTTGTGTTTGGGCTTGATGAATTTTGTATTGTTGAGAACTTTATATTTATATGTGTTGTGACTATCATTAGGGGTCTAGTGACGGAGACGAGGGACAGTTAAGGGAACTCCTCAATGTTTACAGTAGCTACCTTGTGTTTGGGCTTGATTAATTTGTATTAATGAGAACTTTATTTACATCTAGATGGGTTGTGACTGTCATTAGAGGTCTGGTGTTGGAGACGAGAGACACTTAAGGGAACTTCTCAACGGTTTACAGTAGCTACCTTGTGTTTGGGCTTGATTAATTTGTATTTATGAGAACTTTACACCTAGATGGGTTGTGACTGTCATTTGGAGTACAGTGATGAGGATGAGAAGAAACAAAGAAGATTTTGAATGTTCATATTTCGTAGGGATAAAAAAGGAGGAGTTATGTATGAAACGTTAAAATAGTATTTTCAACATCGTTTTTATTAATTGTACCGAGGTACGAGTACGTGAGTACTAACCATAACAAAATAATGTCGTGGTTTAAAGATTTATGTTATAACCAAAATACTTAATATTTTTTTACACGTTGTATCACTAAAAAAGAAAAAAATAAAAATTTTAATAAAAAAATAAAACCGACTTCAAAATCACATAAATGTTTCTACTAAACGAAAAAGCGAAAAATAACATCGTACTAAGTGCTACCTTCTGATCAGCTTGAAGGTTTTACTGAAAATCTAGTTAAAATCTTTGTCATTTAAACGGGTTGAATTAATACAACTTGGTATGACTAAGTCGGTTGTATTTTTTTACTAATATTTTTTAAATCATTGACAACCCATATTCGGCTCTCTGTTGAGCACGACGAGGCGAGAGAAAAGAATAAGAGGCGTTAGGCCAATCAATAGTTCACCACGCTGACCAAATACGCATTGGCAAACAAATCATTATCATCACCATCATGGATGCTGGCGGGTCGAGGTCGTTTTATTTGAAAGTCCATGCTCGAGGCCTATGTGTAACAGTGGACGTCCAACTGTTAATGATGGTGATTATGATGGAGTTTCTATCTTACCTTACCTTACCTTATCAGCCGATAGACGTCCACTGCTGGACATAGGCCTCTTGCATGGACCTTCAAGCACAACGATCTCGAGCCGCCAGCATCCAGCGGCCTAGTGGGGGGTCGCCAACACTGCGCTTTCCGGTGCGGGGTCGCCATTCCAGCACCTTGGGACCCCAACGTCCATCGGATCTTCGAACTATGTGGCCCGCCTATTGCCACTTCAGCTTCGCGACTCGCTGAGCTATGTCAGTGACTTTGGTTCGTCTGCGGATCTCCTCATTCTTGATTCGATCACGCAGAGAAACTCCAAGCATAGCTCGTTTCTATCTGATTGGTATTAAATTATTGAATCTTTCATCAAAATATTGTACACTTCTTTCTTAATTTGTCCAGGTCTGGCTGTCGGCAAAGACGTACCGCCAAGCGATTTGGCGTTCCGGTACGATGCCGTGTAGAAACCTAAAGGGGTGTGGATTTTCATCCTCCTCCTAACAAGTTAGCCCGCTTCCATCTTAGACTGCATCATCACTTACCATCAGGTGAGATTGTAGTCAAGGGCTAACTTGTAAAGAATAAATAATAATAAAAATAAAACACTTACTAATAGTCCTCTTTTCCTGGGCATAGTGTTGTACATGTGTGACACGACGTGCACCGGTGGAGTGACGACGTCAGCTGTAGCTACTATGGCGGGGCCAATGTCCCGATTCACACTATTTGCTCGCTCCCTTTTCGATCGTAAGAGCCACATGCTCTAACTCGGCACCTGCGATCAAAATAAAATGTTTGAATCGACAGTTATACACAAATTTGGAATTATATGAGCTTGAATTGCACGAATTATTTTATATGTATGTACTGTAGGTAAATATTTTTTTAAGAATTCCGTACCTAATTATATGAGCTTGAATTGCACGGAACTATTTTATATGTATGTACTGTAGGTAAATATTTTTTTAAGAATTCCGTACCTAATTATATGAGCTTGAATTGCACGAACTATTTTATATGTATGTACTGTAGGTAAATATTTTTTTAAGAATTCCGTACCTAATTATATGAGCTTGAATTGCACGAACTATTTTATATGTATGTACTGTAGGTAAATATTTTTTTAAGAATTCCGTACCTAAAAATAAAAAACTGAGCCCTAATAAACTTGTCTGTCCGTAGGTCATTCTGTCAGTTAAGACCCTATACCTCAGAAACGCGTAAAAGTATCGAGTTGAAGTTAAAACAATATAAACAGGTTTACGGTAAGATGAGAGATTTTAAGTTAAACTAAAAAACCATTCAAGTGCGAGCTGAACTCTCGCAAAGAGGGTTTCGTATAAACCTGGGCGGTTATTTTGTTTAAAATTTAAAAAAGGCGGAAACGTTTAAAATTTTTAAAAATTTCTTTATAGTAAATTAAAAATTTATGGTTTTCGCAATTATTCTTTTATCTGTGCTATAAGACGTTGCATCTTACCAAATTTCAAGATTCTGAGTTTACGGGAAGTAGCCTGTAGATTTTGATTTTGCGAATGTCGAAAATTTACCTCCACGCGTTCCTAAGAAAAAGGGTCTTGACAGACAGACAGATAGACGGACAACGAATCTTATAAGGGTTCCGTTTTTAAAGTTTCGGAACTGTAAAAATTACTTTAAGCTGCAAATAAAGTACATTTCACACACAAAATTGACATCTCCCATCTTTCATCATTCCCCATCATTCTTCTTTCAATATAACATACGAGTGATTTAACAAACAGTTAACCTTAAACCAACGGCACATTAAATTGTAATAAATTTCCACAATCTAATTTGGATGCCAGAGGGGAAAATGCGTAAGGATTCTGTATTATAAGGATTCTTTAGGTCAATTTGGCTGTACCGGCTCGAAAGTTCATCACGAATTTGAAGTAAGTATATGGTTTAAACTTGCTGAAATTATAAACTCTAATTATTATTATAGAGTCGAGAACTGAGTTTCTTGGAAAACATCGTGAACGTCATAATATTATTTTCAGGATTAAACTAACAATAAATAAATTATATGGAAAAACGAAAACATCAAATATCTCCTAGACCGACCAAGGAGTTGAACCAAGGCACTTACACACTAATCACCGGACCAGCGAGACAATAAATAATTTCGATTACTACGAGTTGACTCGGCAAAGCTGTTGCCCACAAAAAACATCAGACAAAAATAAAAAAAAATGCGATTAAAAATGAGGAAATGGGGACAGGAGGGTGATAATACTCAACGACCTACCAGATGCACAAAAAAACACATTATAAAAGTCCAGTCGTTTCGGAGTGAAACACGAGATTATCTATATTATAGAATATTGTGAATAAATTGAATTTGAATAAAGCCACAGGCGCTCTCTAGTGAACGATAAAGTCACATGTTGAAATACGTTATTCAAAACGATGTGGCGTTAAGTTTGCAAAAGGCGTGGTTCCATTAACTGATGAATGATGTAAGGTTGATAGGATCGCTATCAAATTAAATAAAATAGTTACTATAACTTCACCTTCGCTCCACAGTAGATAATTTCTTCATTTCTCGAAAGTGTTTAGCCTTGTCACGAGATGGTTTGTTGTTTTTTTACTACCACAATACAAAGTTTATGATATGAAAGTAATAAAATCGTGCACTCTCCTAGCGACACGTGTAAAGTGAGATCTTTTAAAAAAAAGGTCAGAAAAATAAAAAATAAAATCTCATTTTCAAAATTTAGTTTTTCACAAATCCATCGGGAACCATGGACTTTTCCGGGATAAATAGTAACTTATGTGTTAAACCAGAGTAATATCTATTTCCATTCTAGATTTCAACTAAATCGGTATAGTAGTTTTGGCGTTTAAGAGTAACAAACATCCATACAAACTTTCAACCCCTTCTATTTTTATAACAGGGTCAAAAAGTATTCTATGTTTTGCTCCAAGGTCCCATTTACGATCATACCAAAATTCATCTTGATCGGTTCAGCCGTTTAGCCGTGAAAAGGTAACAGACAGACAGACAGAGTTACTTTCGCATTTATAATATTAATATAGATAAGCACTTTTGAAACGTCAACTTTGACTATTAGTAAATACTCTACCATCGAGTCGGTATGCAGAGAAGAGCCGGCAATAAAATTATCAGGAGCTCCTTTAAAATAATTATTCTTTACAATGTTTATTATAATAACATATAATAATTAATTCCAATGTAGTGTGAAGTTGAAAGCCGATCCTTGTTCATTAACCAACTATCACAACGAATTAACTTAGAACGCTAAGAGCGTATTATAAGATCTTATATAGTGATAAGATCTTATAGTACATTGTACTCGTTCATCAGCTGTATCTTGCAGAGTTTTTAGTATGCGTTATAGTCATTATGCAGATCTAATAGATTATTTCCTTTTACCCTACAGCTAGTTAAAAAGGTTTTGTTTACAATATATTTTTAATGATCAATGAATTTAAACTATCGTGTTATTTTGAAAACTATACTAATAATATAAAGAGGTAAAGTTGGTGAGGTTGTGGGTGGTAATTTCTAGAGATGATTTTAAAAATTCTTTCACGAAAAGATGGTCACGTTGTTAGTAATGTGCATATGTGAAAAAAGGGCACTTGCTCTTGCTTGTTTTTTTTTAATTGACTGCAATAGTCAATTAAAAAAAAAACAAAACAATTGACACTAATTTCTGAAAGTACCTACCGTACTTTACGTATTTTCATATGATTTTTAGGGTTCCGTAATCCGCAAATTTTCCTTATAGTTTCGCCATGTCCGTCTGTCTGTCCATCCGAAGTTCGAAGAGCTAGTTCGAAGTCCGGTTTAGCAAAGAGAGAGACTATTCTTCTTCTAGACTTCTAGAAAGCTGTAAATTAGCATGAGTATGAAAACTCAAATGTGAACAAAGTCGTAAGATAAAATTTGAAAAATATTGCCGGTATAATATAAGCCGGTGTTGTCTTAATTTAAGCCATTTCTGACAGGACCACATGAAACAACACTGTCTGCAAAATCTAAATCTATAAGATATTCTCACATGGCTTGAATTAATACATAGCACCGCCTTCATACTGATCAGCAGGTAGAACACATTATGATGTTATTTTTCGCTTTTTAGTTTAGTGGGTACGTTTTTAGGTTTTGAAGTCGGTTGTATTTTTTTTATTAAAATTTTTATTATTTTTAACAATATCCTAGAATATGTACGTGCGAATCTTCATGTAAATTCTCTAGGATACTTAATCCCCGTAGGACAGAAAAATCTTGAATCAAAACATACCCTGCCATATTAAAAACAATGAATTATTGTACTTATTTCTATGAATATAGTACGCGCACGTAAAGTAAGAAAGAAAAGAAAGAAAGAAAATAAATTTATTCATATCTAAAAGTTACAGACAGTCAATAAATACCCTATCCTTATGACAGCATGTCTGTCTGTAACCCTTAAAAAGAAAGAGTGTACAGCTCAGCATATGCCGTGCACTACATACAAGCAGATAATACTAGGCGCTGATTTTCAGCCGAGACCCGTGTGACGTCACAGCTAATACATTCAAAAAAACAAAAGTGTTCTGGAAATAACAAGAAGTTTTCCGTTCTATTTGTAACATTACAAATTAATTCTCTCTGTGATGGCACTTCAACTTTAGACGCTTAATCGATATTTCCAATTTGAAACTTGCTAGAATTCTTATCGCGTTTTTGATACGTCCAAAGGCAGATTGAATCATGAAAAATTAATTCAGCTGTTCAGGAATATTTCAGTAATAAAAACTTCGAGCCTAATTTTTTTTGCCATAAAAATACATTTTAATCGACTTCCAAAACGAAGAGATTGTACGTTCGGTGGTGTATTTCTTCTTAAATATTATTTTGAACTGCCAAAAACCAAATATTGAAATCTATTTACATTTCCAATTATGTATGTCCCAACTCGCAACTACTTTTACTTAGTAAATGGTATTTTACCATTACTTGAATCATCTATATCAATATTATAAAGAGGAAAGATTTATTTGTCTGTTTGTATGTAATAAATAGGCTCCGAAACTACTGAAACGGTTTGAAAAATTCTTTCACTGTTGGGTAGCTATCCCTCAGTGCTATAGGCTATGTTATATTTTCAATAAAATTAGTGACTTTTCCCTAAAACTCCAATAATGTCAATAATGGTAACCAAGGTGTAAAAATTGTACCAAAAATATTCATTACATTGCGTGCGCTGCAAAAACTATTGATGTTAGTATAAAATAATGTACAACAACTTTGCTGAACACATAGTTTTTCACAAAAAATGTTGCGACAGCATATGTCTGACCATTATAGTAATGTCACAGTAAGTGTTCTTTTATTTTAAAAAGTAATGGAAATGCCGCCGTAAGAAGAGGCTCTTTATTTTATATCTTGGTATTATTTCTTATTAAAACTATTTTGATACTAGATTCAAGACTACTTTAATACTTTTATTTTATAATTTTTTGAATTATTCAATTCGGGCATTCCAATCAAAACATATCAAAATTCAAAAGTTTAAAAATGTAAGTATTAGAAAAAAGTTTCGTAGTTTCCGCTCAGATTAAAAACGGCTGAACCGATTTACTTGAAAATTGGTGCTAGGTAGCTTAGAACCCGGAGTCAGACAGGATACTTAAGGTAGAGGTAGCTTTGGATAGGGGTAGGGTTGGATAGAGGTAGAGTAGAGTAGGTATAGGGTGGCTGTAGAATAGGATAGGGGTAGGGAATAAGATAAAGAGAAGCTTGACTGGACCACTAGTATTCTAAATATAACTTCTACACAATATTAGAGTATACGAACAATCTAAACGTAAATCTAAAATAATTAAATAAATTCAGAAATAGAAAACCAAAGCAATTAAGTACCCACCTAAATCACTTGCCACCTATTTATTATTACTACACTTTAGCTACCTAGGTAACAACATTTCAATATCTTTGCCTGAACATATTGAAATGTTGTGTTGTTGTTAAATGACATTTCAATATATTTGTTTGAAGATATTGAAATGTTGTGTTGTTTTTAAATGACATTTCAATATATTTGCTTGAGGATATTGAAATGTTGTTGCCTAGGTCAACGTAGGTAGATACATAGGTTTATTTCTTATTTGTTTAGGCAAAATCTAAATTTGTAATTGCACAAGCTTTAAAAACACACTACTTTTCTAAATCTACTTATTACAAACTTAATGAACGAATGATTTACGAATTATTAACGGCATGCGGCAAATTGCTCATAGCGCGCCCACTGTAGGGGCATAAACAGAAGAATTTACATAATATTGAGAAATAAAAACAAAATATCTATTGATTTGAACCAGGAACGCCACAAAATAATTCAGTAAATTGTAACAATTTTCGCACACAGCCTATAATTACGCGGGATGCGTGTTTTTATAGAGCGTCGGGAACAATTTGCACGAGAAAGCATTAAGAGTGTGCAATATGTAATTTGGTGGTTACAAATGGTTGTGGATCTCAGATTCTGGAAAAGTAAGGAGCCTGATATTTGAATAAATGATATTTCAAAGTGTTAGCTTCGTAATGACTATACAAAATACACAATTTGTAAAACTTTTCTCGATAGTTTATTTTGTTGAAAAATATATGTTTTGCTCATATTTTGCTTTCAATCTCAGAAAAAGCAAACTTATTTTCTTAAATTTTTGTTTTGTATAGAAAATTAGGTATATATCTGGAACATGGCCATTTTGTTTTTCGTTATGCTGTTTAATTTACTTGCAATTAAGTAAAAATGGTTTTGGCGCTCACGTCATAAAATTTGCGTCGCGCATCAATCGCTCCGTGCTTTTCACTCACGTGAAAGTTACAATTCGGCGTCTCGTTTGCGCTTCGAATTTTATCCATATCGTACCAACACGCTGCGCGCTATATTAAGTCGTCGTTAATCGTAACAATTGCACCACGTAACTCGATAAAATAACTATTCCATCTACGAGTAGGTACATAGAAGGTGGAAGCAAAATATTCGACGTTGGCGGCATTATTTTTAACGCAGATTCGAAAACTCCTGGGGCTAAAGTGTTTTCCAGATAACGGTGATAGTTGTCTAATGACGTTCATAATACGTACTACGAGTATTATCGTGAATCGCGGCAAACTTTCAAGAGTAAAACGTAGTGACACCGCTTCTAATAAGACACAGAGGTCTAGCATTCCCAGCAACCCAACTTTAAAAATAAAATTCATTTTAATGTACCTTTTGTTAGTTATGAAATATTAATTTCTTTCGAGAAATTATCTGTAGCAACACGGATAAAAGTCAGTGAGCAAGTTCATTATCATATTAATCACATCAAAGTTCGCCAAACTACATTGGAGCAGGGTGGTGGGTCTTAGCTCTAAATCCCCTCACATAAAAGGAAACCATGACTATGGAGCCCTCATTCGCTTTTATAGCGGACGTTTAAAAACGTTCAAATACAACAAATGCATTCCCAAGTATATTTGTTCGAGCATTTTCAATTTTGGGCGTCTGAAATAGCCTTCATTTACTTCATGCTATATTTGAACGTTAAAAAACACTTGTGCGAATGAGGGCTTATGGTAGCAGTGACTATTATAATACTGTTTGTATTGTTTTGTTTATTATTGGTTTTGTTGTTATATATAATTTAATACTTCGAACAGTGCGTATTGCCAGTGATGACGTATGGTTCCGAGGTTTGGTCGCTAACTATGGGCCTCATAAGAAGGCTCAGAGTCACACAGCGGGCGATGGAACGAGCTATGTTAGGAGTATCTTTGCGTGATCGAATCAGAAATGAGGAGATCCGCAGAAGAACAAAAGTCACCGACATAGCTCAACGGGTTGCGAAGCTGAAGTGGCAATGGGCGGGGCACATAGTTCGAAGAGCCGATGGACGTTGGGGTCCCAAAGTGCTGGAATGGCGACCCCGCACTAGTAAGCGCAGTGTTGGCCGACCCCCCACCAGGTGGACTGACGACATCAAGCGAGTCGCAGGGATTCGCAGGTGGCTCAGTATCGTGATGTTTGGAAGTCCCTACAAAAGGCCTATGTCCTGCAGTGGACGTCCATCGGCTGAAATGATGATTATGATAATATAATTTAAAATACTACACCAAGTGTATAAATGTACCTAGGTATATGTTCTAAGTGACAACCAAAAAACGGTTCGCGCGTTGTATGAATATTGATAAACTCCTCTCCATTTCAGAAGTACGTTCAAATTACGAGCGCATACTTTTACATGACATGTGGTTTATTATGAGTACGTGAGGTGGAAGGGCAAGCTAATAATGACAGACTTTTAAAGGAGATGTAATATTAAAAATCCTTTTCGTTTCTTAGTGATTTAGTTCTTTCATATAAAAAATATAGTTTTCATTAGCATTTCGTGGATTCACCATGCGGGTACCGTTTAAGCATTCATCATTATCATCATCATTAACAGTCGATATACGTCCACAGCTGGGCATACGCCCTTTGCATGGACTTCCAAACAATAATCGTTAATAAAAGTTGTTATCATCCAGCAGCTCCGTGCAACCCGCTTGATGTCCTCAGTCCACCTAGTGGGGGGGTCGATCAACACTGCCCTTTCCGGTGCGAGGCCGGCACGATTTAACCTTGACAGAAAAAAGTCCGTGCGGCCCTTGGGAATTGTAACTTTGGTATAGGGTGTATGTCATTTCAACTCTCATCTCTGTTCGTGGTTCGCGGTTCTTGCCTAGTCAAATTTGGTACGAGTAAGATTCTATAACACTAGCTTTGAACACCCGTTCTAATATGTAAATTGAGCCACTTTGGTATCAAAAGTGTTGCAATTAATCTCATCATCATCATTATCTCGGTGATAGAAAATTATTGTACAGAACAGTGATATAACAGTGACGTTGCCCCACCAAACGTATGATCTTAGGCTGAAAGCACATGATGCGTTGCGGCGCCGCATCGCAAAGATTTCACCGTATCAGCAGGCACACGAGCGGTGCGGCGCCGCGACATTGTTGTGTCGCAGTGGCGCCGTAGCAACGTTGGACAGTCTGTACTCTCTATCTTGGACTAATGTTATGAGTAAGTCCATATCAATATCATCTAGGTTGGTACTTATTTTTTATAACCTCAATCACAGTAAACAAAATACTCAGAAAATCGAAACGGGCGAGTTTTTTTTCATTTTATTCTTGACAAGTTAGCCCTTGACTACAATCTCACCTGATGATGCAGCCTAAGATGGAAGCGGGCTAACTTGTTAGGAGGAGATTGAAAATCCACACTCCTTTCGGTTTCTACACGACATCGTACCGGAACGCTAAATCGCTTGGCGGTACGTCTTTGCCGGTAGGGTGGTAACTAGCCACGGCCGAAGCCTTCCACCAGCCAGACCTGGACCAATTAAGAAAATCTCAATCTGCCCAGCTGGGAATCGAACCCAGGACCTCCGTTTTGTAAATCCACCGCGCATACCACTGTGCCACGGAGGCCGTTTGGCTCCTTCCTTGTGACGCATAAACAACTGAGCCAGTATAATTAGTTTATTATCTATGAACTAAGCGGTGCCGCTACGACGTCGAAACGCAATACCCAGTAACTGTCGGTGGTTACAAGTCCGGTACGGCGACGGAGCGCATCGTGTGACATGTCACAGATATTTCTATGTAAGACGACGCTCAGTCGCCGCACCGCCGATGCAACGCATCGTGTGACCCCGCTCTTACTATGCAGATTTAGATACTATGTTATCCGCTATATCCCAAAGCTACCACAAACAATACAAGTATTCACTGTACTTACGTATGGTAGGTTACATACAGTCTTTATAAAATGAAGTATGTCTGACTAGAGTTACTAGTCTGGAGTTTCATGGCATATAAACATGAAAATGATAATATTTCTATTAAATAAAGTGCCACTGGGACTCTTGGTGTATGTCAGCTAATATAGCATTACTAGCTAGCTGACCCAGCAAACGTTATTTTGCCTTATACAATTTTTTGGTGTACCCTCATTATTTTCATTCATTCATTATTATCAACCCATATTTGGCTCACTGCTGAGCTCGTTACAGAATTAGAGGGGTTAGGCCAATAGTCCACCACGCTGGCCCAATGCGGATTGGCAGACTTCACACACGCAGAGAATTATGAAAATTCTCTGGCAGGTTTCCTCACGATGTTTATCCTTAACCGTTTGAGACACGTGATATTTAATTTCTTAAAATGCACACAACTGAAAAGTTGTAGATGCATGCCCGGGATTCGCACCAAAATCCTGCGGAATGAGAGTCAGAGGTCATATCTGGGCTATTACGGCTCTTTTTTATTATATATTTAGGGTATGGAAAATATATGGTTCACAAACCTATCAGATATGCACACAAAATTTCATAAGAATCAGTCCGACTTTCGAAAGAGTTTGGTAAAACACACCGCGATACGAGAACTTTATATATTAGATTCAAGTAAAAGTGCGATCTTAAAAAGAATTACCAAGCACAGCTCGGTCACCCGGATTTAGTTTGGTTTCCTTCAAAGAATCTTATTTGGAAAGCAGATTTTCACGTGTGTCGCATTTGCCACGTTCTCCAAACATCGCTGACATAAGTAATTCAAATGTATTCAGGCAGAAAATTTGATTCGACGTAGAGTTTTAGGAGGATGCTACAGTATTTTACAACGATGTTTATATCGAATTTGTCTCTATCTCGATCTATAGTATCGTGTTAGATAGAGAGAAAAAGGATAGTATCCGAGACTTAGTTACAATGTCGGATTATCACCATCGTTCCAGAACAGCACTACAGTACAGGGTATGGTACATTATTATTATAATAATAAATACAAATATTTTGATACTCAATCACTATATTCATACATTCAGTGTTCAGATAGATTCAGTGATTGAGAAGAAGCTAGATAATCATGTGAAACAATTTAAATGGAATATTTATTCATCATCATTAACAATCCGTATTCGGCTCACAGTTGAGCACGAATTTCCTCTCAGAACTCTTATTCTGAGAAGAGATTAGAGGTTAGGCTAATAGTCCACCACGCTGGCCCAATGCGAATTGGCAGACTTCACACACATTGAGCATTAAGAAAATGACGGCTAAACCGCTGAACCGATTTGGATGAAATATAGAGTACAGATGAATTGGACCTTGGAGCAGAGCATAGGTTACTTTTTATCCCGGACAAAACCATGATTCCCGTGGACTTTGTAAAAAACAGAATTTCACGCGACTTCATACCCACCATACCATTTTTCTGCGAAAACACAATTTTTTTCATGTCACAATATGAAAAAATATGTGTTTCGATAGCTTGGTGTAGAAAGAGTGCAGAATTATGGTAGTATAGGGTATATTTAACCTACCTATTTTATATTCACTGAGTAGTAGTTTTCAAGCATTTTAATAAACGATGCAATGAAAGATTTTTCCTTGTTCTAAAAAATGTTCAATGAAATCATCAAAATGACGTCAATATCATGTCTATGTTTAATGCACACAATCTCATTTCTTGTAAACATGAGAGCCAATATTTACCTACCGTTATATATTTTGTTGTAGAAGTTACATAAGACTTTTATTGCTTAATACACAAACGTAACGCCAGAAGAGTCTTATCAGCTTAAAATTAATCTAATAATAAAACGTGATAATATAATCACATCCATCGTCTTTCCTTCAACAGAAAACATTATAAACTTACTAATTTATGTACGTGTATGTGTAAAATATGGATTTTAAAGTAAATAGTATCGTGGATTTTCTTCAAGATTTTTAATGCGGATAGGCATGCAGGTTCCCTCACGATGTTTTTTTCACCGTTTGAGACACGTGATATTTAATTTCTTAAAATGCGCACAACTGAAAAGTTGGAGGTGCATGCCCCGGACCGGATTCAAATGTCTACGCCCTCGAAATCGAAGGTAGAAGTCATATCCACTGGGCTATTACGTCTCTTAGGTATAATTATGAAAATCCAAACACTAAAAACAAACTAGTTATTAGAATCGAATCGAATGTGTTTGGCATTTTACCTATATAAAGTTTCAATAGGTATTTAAAATGCTTCGCAAATATACTAAGTTTTTCTTAGACATTTTCAGCATCAAGCAAGTGCATAATAATAAATAATCGATCGCATAAAACGTACATCTATACATTGTTTTCCACTCGTTTATACTCGTACCATTACATTCAGTGAAACCTAATAAAATCGTAAGATTTCTATGACAATACTATTTAATACAATACATATAACTTGATACACGTTTGATAAGAAAGTTATACATTTATACCAGGTACATAATACTAATAAGAAATGAAAAAATTGAAATGTATCAATTTTCTTTAATTAGTGACACCTTAATGGCTACGGTTAAATTGTATACTTATTATGACAAAATAATATTATACAGTTAATTTTTTTTAATTAAATTAATCCCTTATAGTAATGAAATTCGCCTGGGCAATTGACTATAGGTACAATTTAAGAAAAAAATAAAAAAAAGATTTGTTAAAAAAATTAAGATTAAATTTAGCGTTAATTACCTTTAACAGGTATATTTTCATTTCTAGAGTTATTTTCTTTTTTTCGTAGAAATGGTATGTCAATTAGTTTTTGGTTACTTATTAGTTCTTCTGCTTCATCAAACGTTTGAGGCATGTCTATTCCAGCCGTTTCTGGCAGTGCTAAGGCTAATAACAATCCTATTAGCGCTATGACAGCTACAACTACAAGAGGTAGCCAAGTAATATAATTTTCCAAATACACAATATATGGTGATATGACTATCCCAATATAACTGAATATGTGAACGATGGATGAACCAGATCCTCTCACTGGTGTTGGCAACATTTCAGCAGCCCATTGCATCCCTATATTGGCACACATATTTATAGCAAATCTGGATACAACAGCACATAATACTGAAGGTAAACCGTTGCTAACGAAAGCGGTTGCTATACAAAATATAAAACAAATTATAAATGAAATAATCGACATTCCCTTTCTGCCAGTTATATCTATAACAAAAGATACTATAACTGAAGAAGGAAGTTCTGTAAATGATACTAATGTAAATGATAAAAAGAAATCAAACTGTAGACCACCAATACTTCTTATTAAAGCGTCAAATACAGCTAGGCAGCACATATACTCTAAGCAAATACAAATAAACATTATTCTTAATTTAGGCCTTTTAAGAAGTACCAGAATGCTAGTACTTTCCTCTTTCTTTGCATTTAATGTAGAGTTTTTAAACTGTTCAATCAATTTTGATGGTATTTCTTTTTTATTGATTCTTGCAATTGTTAACACTTTGTCTACAGCGTCATTAATGCGTCCTTTAGAAATAAGCCACCTGGGGCTTTCAGGCATTACAAATGGTGTTAAAATAGATATCGCCATCGGAATAGATGTCGCTAAACTAATTGTTTTCCAATGTCCGCATGCTAGTGCTATCCAGGGAAGTGCTGTAGCACCTAATGTATAAAATATCGCGAAAGACAAGTTAGTTATAATAGAGCGGTATTTTGGTGCAACATATTCTAGAACTAGAAGATACGTCATCATCATACAGTTATCATATGACATACCCATAATAAATCGGCACAAAGAAAACTGAATAAAGTTTTGGGCAAATATACTAAGAATTCCCGCCACACATCCAATCATATTGCTCAAAGTTGCCGCCGGTAATCTACCAAACCGATCTGCAACCCAACCAATTACAAAGCCGCCAACTATAGATCCTGTAAAAAATATAGACTGGGCCGTCGCTTGATAGCTATTTTTGTCACAGACCCATCCCAATTCGCTTGAAATTGTTGGGTATGGTATTTCAGATCTATTAAATTCCCATCCATACTGACAAGCCTGTGTACTCCAGGTCGCATTCGGCATTTGACCCGTCTCTAATATCTCACTCCAGTTAGCAATATAAGATTTGCATTGCGAATATCCAAACCTCGTGTCAAGATCCAACGGAATTGCAAGCTTCCTTCGTTCAATGTCAGTTAAATTTTCTAGTTCAGGGATCCAGCACCAATGATTTGTTGACACTTCCGTCATAAAAAGTTGTGAAAAATAAGAGAATACACAGAATATATAAAAAGGAAATGTTGATAAAAACAGCATGACTTGGTATGGGCCAAACTCCCCGGCAGCCGATAGTAGTTCATCGTAATCGACATTTTCATTCAAGTTGGCACCGTCCTTGATGTCTTCAGTTTTATCTAATTTATTTTCACTGTCTTTACCAATTGTAACCATTTTGTTCTTGTCTTAGTAGTCTGTAGTTTAATTATTTTTTTTTTTTCTTAAGGATACACACCGCGAGTATAAGGTAAAAACGCAATCGCAGGCTGACTAGATTACCTTGTAGTGAAGATAAACGGTAGATACTCTTTTTAAAGGATCCAACACGGAGACGTAAATTATCTTATTTACATAGCCACCTGTGTATGTTTGTAATAATTATCATTTGCCAGATTTAAAGTATGTATTGTAAATACTATTACTAATCTATTTCAGTACAATACATACTGTTTTATGGAACTTCAAACAAAATGTTAGTCGTCGCCAGTCTTTTATTAGTGTAGAGAGATTATAAAATTATACTACAACGGTACAAGGTACTCGTAAGAGCAAACGCAATATATGCAGTGAATTGTGAAATACAAATGATTCATTACAAAAATATATACTAATTTTGAAAAAGGTTTACACATTTTTATTGTACCTATCAACGTCTGGCTAGTTATTTGTAACTTCAGAACCAGTGGATGAATCGGGAGAAAAGGTAGAGAATTGCCATTTTATTCATTTTATTCTGATACTAGCAGACGCCCGTGGCTTCGTGTGCTTAAACTCTTGACAAACTTGCGCGTGATCCAACTGATCTTTGATCATTAGATTACAAATTACTGCTTTAGTAAGTTTATGTAAGTAGGTAGATAGCGTAATACCTACATAATTGAAAACATTTGGAGTGTGTTCTTTTTTTTAATCTGCACCTTCCATAAATTTTAACCAGCATCTTTTTATGGAGTATAAACAAGATTTACGCTAATTTGAAACACAAATAAAAACATTAGTTACCAAAATGGTGTCAAAATTCAATTGGGAAATTTACTGCGTGACAATCTGGTACAATATGTATATTATTTTCTTAATAAAATCAACATCGATAAGAATCAAAGACCGCTATCAAAGATTGCAAACGTTGAAAAAAAAAATCAAATCGGTCCAGTAGTCTTCGAGTAATCAGGTAACGCCCATACAAAAAAAAAATACAGTCGAATTAACCTCTTCCTTTTTTTGAATGTCAGTTAAAAAAGGTGGTTTGGTTTTCTGCTAATATTTTAGAAAGTAATTCACATTTTTAAAATTAGAAATGATCAATTGAAGAGAAGACTGAGAAGAGGAAATTCTTTACAAAGAACTATTTTTCTGAACTGGAAGATCAATATTTTAGATTTTCCCAAGATTAGGACGGCCAAAATATATGTATGATACGTTCTCGCGGATACCATTCCGGATATTTTAATTTGATGTTTGTGCCTCTCTAAATTTTGTTTTTTACGACAAGTCACATTACGACATTCTACCTCAACGAATCTTATATACTGAGGCCTCTGTAGCGCAGTGGTGTGCACAGCGGATTTACAAGGGTTCGATACCCGGCTAGGCTGATTGGGTTTTCTTAATTGGTCCAGGTCTGACTAGTGGGAGGCTTCGGTCGTGGCTAGTTACCACCCTTCCGGCAAAGACGTACCAATTTAGAATACGTTGTTATTTTTCGCTTTTTGGTTTTGTGATTTTGAAGTCCGTTTTATTTTTTTGTTAAAAAGATTTTTATTTTATATTTTTGCTTTAATTTTCATTGCTGTGATTTCATTTCCGTAGTTTCCCTGGCCAAAAGCTGTGGCAATGAAAATTAGAACACGGCATTAGAACATGAAAATAAAAAGTCATCGCGATGCCTTGTAAAACAGTTTAGTTTCATCGCCGTGCCCAGATGTTTCATTTCCGTGAATTAAGTTTTCGTCGCTATGGTTGGGTTGATAGTTAGACTTAGTAAAAATTAATCTAATAATAAAACGTGATAATATTATCATATCCATCGTCTTTCCTTCTACAGAGTACGAGATGGAACATTATAAACTTTTATAAAAATGTATATGATAGGTATATGCAAAATATGGATTCTAAGGTAAGTGACTTTAGAATCTTGAATATTATAAACTTTCATAAAAATGTATGTGATTGTGAAAAATCTTGAATATTATAAACTTCCATAAAAATGTATGTGATTGTGTAGGTATGTGCAAAATATGGATTCTAAGGTAAGTGACTTTAGAATCCATATTTTGCACATACCTACACAATCACATACATTTTTATGAAAGTTTATAGTATTCAAGATTTTTAATCGATTCGTAGACTCCTATTGAAAACTATCTCAAAATTTTATCAAAACGGATATTTTGTTATCTTTTTACTTTTATCAAATCATCAATCAATACAAATAAATAAAATTGAAGTGTATGCCTGTGATTTCAACATAGCTGTGTGTTTCTCAAGTGTTTAAGCTATTTCTCTGATACCATAATACAAATAATTTTTTTTTAATTTTTCTCTCCGTCTATCAGTATTTCTTTCGGTCCGGGCTAATATATGGAACGGCTAAAACGATTTAAACGTGTCTTTCATTGAAAAATAGGGGTTACTGAGCAACATATAGGCAAATTTTTACCCGACCGCAAGAAGGGTTATGTATTTCGCGTGTATCTTGTATGTATGTATGTAAGTATGTATGTAAAAAGCCTCAATAGCTCAACGGTAAGAGCGTCCGGACTCATCACCGAGGGGTGGTGGTTCGATCCCCGGCCCGTTGGTCTATTGTCGTGCCCACTCCTAGCACAGTCTTTCCCGACTAGTTGGAGGGGAATGAGAACATTGTTCATATTATAAAAAATATGGCAAATATTCTTTTAAAAAAAAGTATGTATGTATATATGTGATATTCTATAATACCAAATTTCTTCCAAACCTCTGAACGGATTTATGTAATTTAGATATCGTAGATTTGTCCTAATAACTCAAGTGTTTTTAAATAGGTGAAGTTAAAATTAACCAACACGACGACTATGAGTCGAGGTGAAAGAATTTTTTTTTCAAATATTGCGATATGGGTGTCAAATTTAAGGGTCATCAAGACAATTTTATAATAGAATATCATGGCCACATTAAAAAAAAACATATAATTAGTAAAACGTTATTTATTAAATACGCTATACAAAATACGCGAGGCGGATGACTAGGTGCGAGCAGGTAGGCAGTCGGGTTTTTTAATTTTTAATTTTTGACTCGTTATCCTGAATAAATCCGTGGTTCTCGACTCCTGTGAGAAGTGGAGAGCATCTGCTAGTTACTATATACGACAAGACAAACTTATGTAATATGTAGCATTATATAGTTATTAATATAATATAAGATAACTGTTTCCCAACTTTTACCCGTGTTGATAACGTCGCAGTCCCTGTAGTAAATTTGATATTGGAACTTACACTATTTTTTATTCTGGGAACATCAATAGAAGGTGATACAGGGCTTAAAGTTTATAGTAAGGTGCTTCATCATTCTTCATTTATGAAAATTCGCGCATAAACAACGGGATCTCGTAAATATTAACTGTAGCGTATTTGTAAAATAACTTTGAAAATTTCACCCTGTGGGGTTAAATAGGGTAATAGTTTTATGCAATCTATTTGTCTGTTTTACGACTGATCCCTTGAACTCAAAGACCTTTAAAGGAGATTCAGGCATTCGTTAGTACATGTGTTATGCATAATTTAATCATTAAAAACCCATATTGAGCATGAGTCTCCTCTCAGGATGAGAGAGGCTACACCTTAGTCCACCACGCTGACCCAATATGTATTGACAGACTTCACACACCTAGAAAATTCAGAAAATTCTTAGATTTGAGACACATGATATTTCATTTCTTAAAATGCACACAACTAAAAAGTTGGAGGTGCATGCCCCGGACCGGATTAAACTATCACGTCTGTTATGTATAATAAACATCCAAACACAAAAAACAAACTAGTTGTTAGAATCGAACCCCCAACCATGGACGTGGAAGTCATTTTACCAATATACAGTTTAAATATTTAAAATGACTTAAGCACTGCGCGGGCGATGGAGCGAGCTATGTTTGGAGTTTCTCTGCGTGATCGAATCCGAAATGAGGAGATCCGTAGACGAACCAAAGTCACTGACAAAGCTCAGCGAGTCGCGAAGCTCTCAATGGGTCACATAGTTCGAGGAGCTAATGGACGTTGGGGCCCCAGGGTGCTGGAACTGGACCGGAAAGCGCAGTGTTGGTTGACCCCCCACCAAGTGGACCGAAGACATCCAGCGAGCCGCTGAATCCTGGCGGCTCGAGACCATTTTGTTTGAAAGAGGCCTACGTGGACGTCTATCAGCTGATAATGATGATGATGAAGCACTGCGCAAATATTCTATTTTTTTCTTAGACTATTTTAGCATTGAGCAAGTGAATACTCGCTTAAAACACACATCTATACATTATATTTTGCACTGGTTTATACTCGCACCATAACATTTTATTTTAATACTTCTCAGTAAAACCTAAAAGACTGGTTAGATTTTAATAACAATGCTACATAATACAATATTATCATGCTTGATGAGAAAGTTATACTTGAAATTTTTAAACATCATACATATACTAGGTACATAATAGTAATAAGAAATAAAAAAAAATAACATGTTTCATTTTTCTTTATTCAGTGTCACCTTAATGGCTACAGATAAATCACTAATGGTTTTTTTGCTTATGCATACTTATTATAGCTATAATACAGTAAAATAGGAATATTTTAAAATTAAATTGGTCTCTTATAGAATAATGAAATTCGCCTGGGCAATTGAATATAGGTACAAATTAAATTAAAAAAAAATGTGTTAATAAATTTTTCTTCATTTCAAGATTAATCTTCTACGTTACATTATTATTAAATAAATCGTGCAGAAATAGGTTAACAATTTTTGTACATTATTGTGCATTACATTACATTGATGCTGTGCCTTAAATCACAACAACCCTAAACTGATCTTGTAAATGAGAAGATGGAAATAAATTTATCACAGGTCTCGCAAATGTTAGCGCTAATTATCTCTGACAGATATATTTTCATTTCTAGAGTTGTTTTCTTTTTTTCGTAGAAATGGTATGTCAATTAGTTTTTGGTTACTTAATAGTTCTTCTGCTTCATCAAACGTTTGAGGCATGTCTATTCCAGCCGTTTCTGGCAGTGCTAAAGCTAATAACAATCCTATTAGCGCTATGACAGCTACAACTACAAGAGGTAGCCAAGTAATATAATTATCCAAGTACACAATATATGGTGATATGACTATCCCAATATAACTGAATATGTGAACGATGGATGAACCAGATCCTCTCACTGGTGTTGGCAACATTTCGGCAGCCCATTGCATGCCTATATTGGCACACATATTTATGGCAAATCTGGATACAACAGCACATAATACTGAAGGTAAGCCGTTGCTTATAAAAGCGGTTGCTAAACAAAATATAAAACAAATTATAAATGCAATAATCGTCATACCTTTTCTACCAGTTATATCTATAGCAAAAGATACTATAACTAATGAAGGAAGTTCCGTAAATGATACTAATGTGAATGATAAAAAGAAATCAAACCCTAGACCACCAATACTTCTAATTAAAGCGTCAAATATCGCTAGACAGCACATAAACTCTAAACAAATACAAATAAACATTTTTCTTAATTTAGGCCTTTTAAGAAGTACCAGAATGCTAGTACTTTCCTCTTTCTTTGCATTTAAAGAAGATTTTTTAAACTGTTCAATCAGTTTTGATGGTATTTCTTTTTTATTGACTCGTGCAATTGTTAACACTTTGTCTACAGCGTCATTAAAACGTCCTTTAGAAATAAGCCACCTGGGGCTTTCAGGCATTACAAATGGTGCTAAAATAGTTATCGCCATCGGAATAGATGTCGCTAAACTAATTGTTTTCCAATGTCCGCATGCTAGTGCTATCCAGGGAAGTGCTGTAGCACCTAATGTATAAAATATCGCGAAAGGTAAATTAGTAATAATGGAGCGGTATCGTGGTGCAACATATTCTAGAACTAGAAGATACGTCATCATCATACAGTTATCATATGACATACCCATAATAAATCGGCATAAAGAAAACTGAATAAAATTTTGGGCAAATATACTAAGAATTCCCGCCACACATCCAATCATATTGCTTAAAGTTGCCGCCGGTAATCTACCAAACCGATCTGCAACCCAACCAACTACAATACCGCCAACTATAGATCCTGTAAAAAATATAGACTGGGCTGTTGCTTGATAGCTATTTTTGTCACAGACCCATCCCAATTCGCTTGAAATTGTTGGGTATGGTATTTCAGAGCTATTGAACTCCCATCCATATTGACAAGCCTGTGTACTCCAAGTAGCATTAGGCGTTTGACCCGTCTCTAATATCTCACTCCAGTTAGCAATATAAGATTTGCATTGCGAATATCCAAACCTCGCGTCAACATCCAACGGAATTGCAAGCGTCCTTCGTTCAATGTCAGTTAAATTTTCTAGTTCAGGAATCCAGCACCAATGATTTGGTGACACTTCCGTCATAAAAAGTTGTGAAAAATAAGAGAACACACCGAAGATATAAAAAGGGAATGTTGAAAAAAACAGAATCACTTGATATGGGCCAAACTCTCCGGCAGCCGATAGTAATTCATCGTAATCGACATTTTCATTCAAGTTGGCACCCTCCTTGATTTCTTCAGTTTTCCTTAATTTGTTTTCACTATCTTTATCATTCGTAACCATTTTGTTCTTGTCTTAGTCAGTTCTGTAGTTTAATTAATTATTTTAAATTGTTTTTTAAGGATGCACACCGCGAGTAAATGGTACGATCGCCATCGGAGGCTGACTAGAGTAACTACTAGTGAAGATAAACGCGAGATACTCTTTATAAGACATCCAACACGGTGACGTAAATTAATTTATTTGCACAGCTACCTAAGAATGTTTGTTATAATTATCATTTCCCTAATTTAAAGTAGGTATTGTAAATACTAATACTAATCTATCTCAGTATAATGCATATTTTTTATTGAACTTCAAACAAAATGTTAGTCGTCACCAGTCTTTTATTAGTGTAGATAGATTATAAAGTTACACTTCACCGGTACGAGGTACTCGTGAGCGCAAATGAATTGTGAAATACAACTTTTTTATTATAAAAATGTATAATAATATTATAAAAAAGGTACACAATTATTGTAGGCACTTATCAACGTCTGGCTAGTAAGAACGTTTATAACTGCAGAACCAGTGAATCAATCGGGAGAAAAGGTAGAAAGGTAATTGGCATTTTATTCAGATACTAGCAGACGCCCGTAGCTTCGTGTGCATTGCAACTCTTGACAAAGTTGCGCGTGATGCATTTGATCATTAGATTACACATTACTGCATTAGTAAGTTTAGGTAACTAGATAAATATCGTAATACATCTTTGAAATAGTTTGGAGTGTGCAATATTTTAAATCAGCTTCTTCCATAGATTTTAACCATCATCCTTATAAGGAGCATAAACAAGTTTTACGCCAATTTAAAACATTCGTTACAAAAATCCTGTCAAAAATCATGGGCAATGAGCCATTTTCCTCTGATGGCGTTGAAAAAAGCCGCTAGGAACAGCACTGGGGGGAGGTACAAATAGACATAATGACCGTGCAATTATAGTAAGCGACACTTTTATCATATTTAATATATGTGTCAATTAAAAAAAATATGTATATTATATATGTATATTTAATGTATGTGTCAATTAAAAAACATATGTGTCAATGTATTTAATATATGTGTCAATTTTAGTGCAAGTAACATTTTCAAAGGGTAAAATTTTATAATTAGTTTTACTACCGATAAAATATTAGTGTAACCGACAGTAACATCTATTTTACTTAAAAGATTTTATATTTTTTAGCGCAGGCGACATTTGTTCAAACGGGATTAGACGCTGAAAACGCTGTCGTCCATTTAGTGACGTATATTAGTTAACAATTAGTTTGACGTTTAGTACATATTACTTGATGTACTAAACGTCAAACTAATTGTTGACTAATATTTTTGTCAAACGCTCCGTTTGTAAGGAATTTGTTGTAGTGACGTCATGAAACAGTTGAAATATAGACCATCATGACCGACAGACGTTTTAGCTCCTACTGTTAAAAACATATTTAAAAATTAAAATTTTCATGTAATCACGTCTCAAAAAAATATGACATAAATATCTAGTTTTCATTCTAGTAGAACAATAATGAACTATTTAAGACCATTTAAAAAAAGTGTCAAGTAGCCTATTTGCAAATACACAATGTTTTGTAGGCATTACAATGTTTTTTTTTTCATTTGTTATTACAATAAATATTTATCCTAATTATAATAAGACGTACGTTTGACGTTTTTGTCAATAGAGAATTCAAAACATAAATCATCAACGTTGCCTCTAGCGGATTTTTTTTAAATCTTCTTAAATATAAATACTAATTAAAGATATAGACTTTAATAGTGTGTAATTTTAAAAGCCTTTTGTGTTAAATGGTAACAAATAATTAAATAACAGATCTTACCTCTTTGAATGTTACTAGCAGAGGCCACGCGGTTTTACCCGCGTGTTCCCATTCCCGTGGGATAAAATATAGCCATCATCAAGGATAACGTCTCTTAAGATACTAATAGTTAAAGAATTTTTCACATCCTTTCGTCCGTCCTACGCAATAGAAATAATTAAATCTTTTCTCTTTAAAATATTAGTATAGATTATTTTTTATCTTTCACAAAATATTTGAATACATATTTATTTATAATAAAATTATGCAAAATTAGCTAACTATTGTCGCTTATGCTAAAATCTACGCAAGCAAAATTGCAAACGCCAACATGTAATAAAATTCTTTGAGTTAAGAGCAAAATGTTGTAATAAAACTGCCACGCCGGTAAAATAAAAAAAATATCAAATTCCTAATTCAACGTACACAAAAAATCCTGTAAAATTTTGTTGTTGTCGATTACCATAGTATAGCGGTTACGATCGATTTGTTTACAAATCTCCATAAACAACAACGTCAAACGTATCAAAACGTGTAAAATTGTAGTTGAATTTACGGAAAATTGTGTAGCTAAAAAAATTCAAGAAATTTAATTTAGTTAATAAAAACAAAATGTCCTTGGCATTGTTGGTGATTTCAATAGAAAATTCAACACATTTGTAACCCTCCTCAGTGCTGCCCCTAGCGGATTTTTCTAATACCTTTTTAGAAGAAAATGACTCATTTACAGTAAATGAGTCATTTTAATTTAAATAAAAATTATAGACTTAATTAATATAAAAAATACTTACATTAAATTTAAGCTTTCTAGTTTTAACAGATTTTGATTTATCTTACTGACAACTTTATTATTTTAAGTAAAAGCGGAATTAGTATGCAATTTTCGATTTCCAATTACGCTTTTTAAGTTGGTCAACGATAATTCTTTGAATAGATATTGCTACTATTTTTTTTCAAGTTTTTCTAGAAATTTCATTACATATCCTACTTTTGATAGCTTTTTTTACGTATCCATAAATTGAAATTATTCAGTTGGCGGGCGTAGCGTGTTGTAGGGAATTTAATGAAGGTCTATTTCCAACGTCCAAAATGCACGAAAAAAAGCGTCGTGTTTTAAAAACGCTGTTGTGTGAACTGGGAATGCATTTGTTGTATTGGAACGCTTTTTAACTTCCTTTATAAAAGCTCTTGTGCGAATGAGGGCTTATACCCAGCTCTGGCGGGCGTAACGTGATATGAATGAAGGTCGAATGAAGGTCTATTTTCAACACAACAAAATACTTGGGAATGCATTTTTTGTATTTGAACGCTTTTTTAACGACTTTAAAAAAAGCCCCCGTGCGAATAAGGGCTTAGCTTACCTTTGTTTGTCTTAGTGTCGACGCGCTAGTGACATATATTATATTATAAAATCTTTGTTTCAGCACATAAAAAGGAAGGTCATAAGGATTTGTAGATATAAAGCGGAACCCCCAAATTATCTATTTGATGTACGGGTCCCTAAAAACGGGAGTACCTGCTATTTTAGTTATCATTGTTATCAGTGACGTACAGATAAATTTGACGTGACGTTAATGTATTTCTGTTCGTATCTGTCAAGATAAATGTGAGAAATGTTTTGATTAACCCAGATTAACCCATTAAACTATAAAAACGTGGGTTGTTTTTGCGCACGTCACGCAAATAATACCTCTTACGCAATATTAGAATTATATTTACATGGCATCTCAAACTCATCACATAACACACTTAACACCTGTTCGAGATTGTTCATGAGTTTTTTTGCTTAAGGAATATTATTTTCAGTTTATTTAATTTATTTCAGGAAGTTCGTTTAGCTTTGGATTTAGTGTTTATTTACACGAGCAGAAACCGCTACCGACGACTGCAGTCGATTGCAGTCAGCGACGACTCGGCGGCAGTCGACAGCAATCGTCGACTGCAACCAACGGCAGTTGACAGCAGTCGTAAACTGCAGTTAACGGCAGTGGCCTACGTCTCAGCGGCAGTCAACGGCAGTCAACTGCAGTCGTCGGTAGCAGTTGCTGTTTATATAAATGAATCCTTAGGGGTCAGATAACCCGGCTAAACGCGTATTTTAAGGTAACGTAGTCAACAAGGAAATCTTACATTTTCACCGTGTCCGTTTACGTCCGCAGTTCAGCTCACAGACTATTACAAGAAAGCTGTAATTTAACTTTTACGCCATTGTCGATATTTGTTATGTCGCAGTAGTCGAAGAATAAAATCATATTAAATATGTTTTTAAGGTAGCTCCTATTTCAAACGTACAGTGAGAACGACTTTTTTACTCCTTTATCTCAAAGTGTGGAATATTTTTGGATAGATTTAATTAAACACTACTTTCCGGTGAGTCTGTTTTCACAAACACTACTTTTTGTTACGTTTGTGAAATATTAAAAATTTTAATAAAAAAAATTCAACCGACTTCCAACTCAAAAAATAACTTTAACTAAAAAGCAAAAAATAACATCCTACCTATGTGCTACCTTCTGATCAGCTTGAAGGCGGTGCCAAGCCAGTGATGTTTTAATTAAATACGTTTAAACTACAAAATTTCTGTGGTTATTCCAGAAACAGCTTTAATTAAAACACGATTTTTTTTTAATTTTTATTTTTTTATTTTTAGTGTTAGCATACCCACTGCGTGTGTACAGTCACAACCTATCTAAGTGGAAAGTTCTTATCAATACAAAATTATCAAGTCCAAACACAAGGTAGCTACTGTAAGCTGTCGAGGAGTTCTCTTCACTGTCCCTCGTCTTCATCATCAGACCCTTAATACAGTCACAATCCATCTAGGTGGAAAGTTCTCATCAATACAAATTTATCAAGTCCAAACACAAGGTAGCTACTGTGAACCGTCGAGGAGTTCTCTTCACTGTCCCTCGTCTTCATCACCAGACCCTTAATACAGTCACAACCCATATAGGTGGAAAGTACTCATCAATACAAATTAATCAAGCCCAAACAAAGGGTGACTGCTGTAAATCCATGACGAGTTCCATCGTCTGTGTTTCGGCTCCATCATCAGACCACCTCGAAACCTTCATAAAGTTGTAGTGGTTTAAAATACCTTATGGAAACACTAACAAACGTACTAGCCGTCTCTACAACTTTCGAAAGTTTCCTCAATTTCTCCAGGATGCCATCATCAGATCCTGATATGAAAAAAATGGGACCACCCTGGAAGTAAACCCTACAAAACAAAAAAATAATTTTCAAAATCGGTCCATAATTGACGGAATTATCGCTGGACATACATAAAAAAAAGAAACATACATACAGCCGAACGTAGAACCTCCTCCTTTTTGGAAGTCGGTTAAAAAGGACATGTCCCAATTTTGTATGGAGGCTGGGCCTTTATTCCGAGTGTCAACTAAGCAGAACAAATTATTTTTATATTAAAAGAACATAAAATATAGGGCTTAAAACCCAAAATAAAACAATTTTTGGAATCCGCATTTTTTAAAACTAATTAAAAGTATTTGCTGACATTACTTAACATTTTTTATCATGGCAACATGCTTGTACCTTACACCCTGACAGATTGACAGAAATATTCGCGTAGTAGCGTTCGTTTATGGCGTTTTTAAAGCAATAGGATTTTTTTTGTTTAATACTGGTGAGTTAATGACTTGTGAAAATCGACCTGTGTACCCCATAAATAGACAATAGCCCAGAATCCGTGAATCTTTTTTGCAATTGATTACTATCAAGTTAATTTTCCGAGAGCTTCATCTTGATAAGACGCTCAACTTTTATTTACAGCGTTAGTGGGTAATAAAAATTTCTGAGCGGAGAAACGACAACGAGATAACATACCGAGTAATTTGTAGGACAATGTGGTTGTTTAATTGTATAATTATTAATTAAGAAACATTGGTAAACTCCCCTCCTACCAATTTGTATCAGTAACGAGATCATCAGAAATTGTTAGCGACCAGCTATTTTTTTGTTACTGTCGCTTAATTAATAGATTTATACAATTTAACAGCCACATTATCCGAAATTCACAAATTGCGTTGTACGTTATCTGGTACCTACGTTCAGAAATTTTTATTACCCAGTAACCCTGTTAGCTACCAGAATCAAAAATTTTAGTAAATATAAAAGTTGAGCGTCTCATCAACATGAAACCACTTACGGAAAATTAACTTGATAGTAATCAATTGTAAAACTGCTCCCGGTATCCTGTACCAAAGAAAACATACGTAAGCATGTACTAAGATGTTAGTTACTTAATCACGTCTCAAATCGTGTGTAAACACGCGAGCGAGCGAGATATCCTAATTGCTTGTTCGGAAGATACGCATTGCAATTTATCGAAAACTGTACCCAATGTTTATGAACGCGATAAAGCACACAAGCACTCATACCTACCCCGATTTCTCAAAGGTTGTAGTCTGGATCAAAAGAGTAATTTAATCTTTGTAAAGTCGAATATAGGGACATAATAGGGAATGTGCGTGTGATTCGATTAAAAGCCAGATATATTTTCTTTGCTGCTTTTACCTACAGGTATAATTTATAGTTACAAGGTGCTGGTATGGCGCACCTGTTGGACCGACATCAAGCGGTTTGCAGGGAGCCACTGGATGCTCGTGGCTCGAGACCGTTTTGTTTGCAAGAGGCCTATGTCCAGCAGTGGACGTCCATCGGCTGTTAATAATGATGACGATGATGATATTTAGGTAGGTATTCCTTTTTGATATGTTTTGATTTACTCGGTTCCATATAATTTTGGTTATAAAATACTTTTGATTATTTTTTAATTCAATAACAGTAAAACTTTAGAACTTTTGCCTTTAGACTGTTTCTAAAGTGACGTAATTTTTCACGATAACAAGTTCAGGCAACTAATGGATGTAATTAGAATTTTTCCAGTGATAGTCCGACGTTCCTATAGTAGACCAGGCGCTGTGAGGTATTGTGTGTGCATAATTCGAGGACCGTATTCCGTTTACAGTTTTGAACTTAGAAAAACATGCAAATTATGATTTTACATGTTGCTAGGAGGTTTGTTGGTTCGTTCTTTTGGTTACCCTCTTTGGCATCAAGAGTATGGGGAATGAACATATGGTGTATCTTATTGCTTGTTTCATTCAATGTATCTAATCCAATTTTTCACCATGGCATTATAATATTAATAGCTAATATATTAAAAAAACACAATAAAGTTAAAAATAAGCATTTCTATTTTTACAAACACATCACTCCAAAACTACTGGATAAATCAAACTGAAACCTCGCACGATTTCAGTTCTTTCTACGAAAAAGGTAATAAGATACTTATTGTTACGAAAATTAAAATAGAAGGGCGTGAAATAAGAACAACTTCTATTTTTTAAGTTTTCATGGAGAGGTTTTAGTAAATAATCCACGGCTAACTATAAAAACTTAGAGAAATATATAATTTTTACTTTGGTTTTTTACTGTTTTTCGTAGGGATGCCGCGAAGTTAAGTGACTGGTGGTAGGGGACATGCATTCTCATAGTATTATGCATAAAATTAAAGTTATTAAAAAATACGTTACTTAGCGTCCGAGAGTCAGACCCGTTGAACTATCTTCCAAAGCTACCACAGTCCATTCCCATAATAAAATTACTGTAATATAATTACCGTAGAGAATACGGTACTTACGATTATTTATATATGCCTATGGTAGGAGCAGGCGAAAATCATTTTGCCTTCATATAATGAGGTACGTCTGGCTATGGCAGGCTCTTAGTCCGTAATCAGAAGAATCTAATATTACAAGCTCTATGTGCTCTATGTGCAAGTATGTTAAATTTCTTGCTGTCAACGCATTATCGTCCTATTAATAAGATTCCTTAAATGTATGGATAAGCTATTTTCATATTATAATAACTAGCGGATCCGACTTCGCTTTGACTCATTCCCTACCCCTATCATATTGTACCCCTACCCTATCCTACTCTTACCCTACCCTAACCGTACCCCTACCTCTACCCTACCCTACCCTACACCTACCCTAACCGTACCCCTACCTCTACCCTACCCTACCCTACACCTACCCTAACCGTACCCCTACCCTACCCCTCTGTATGAATAAACGTCTAGAGAAAAAGGATACGTCAAAAGAAGACGTCACAAAGAAAAGCAAAAGGTTCTTGACCTATAAGAGCCACTATAGAGACAAATAACCACTTATCTACATTTTCCTTTTGGAATAATTAGCTCGACAGGAACTCGACTTTTAATACTAATACGCAATTAAAGCTTTAGCTTAAGTAATAATTGCGCTATCTATACGATTTACTAAACGTTACTAGAAATACTCAAGAGTATAGATAACATACTTTTACTCTTAGTTAAACTTTTTCAATGTATGTGATGACGCGCTCTCGAAGCCATGTCCAGCGGTGGACGAATTCAGGCTGATGATGATGATGATACTTTTTCATTAAAATTGCACAATATTATGTAAATTATTTCAGTACTTTAATTTTGAATACATAAATTTTTCAACACTCAGCACGATGTAGGCAATTACAATTTAATTTTGAGTGATTTATTTAGTACATAATCGATGGAAAATTTGTATAAAATTTAATTGACACGTCTGCATATTTAAAGTAATAATTACAGTGTTATATTTTTTATTTTTATTGCTTTGTGGAATTTATTGTTAAAAAAAGGAATACAAAAATTAATTACCGCTGCCAAGATCAAAGGCCGTTATGTCTTACTTCTACAACGCTATCTTTCAGTTTTATTTGTGTCATTACACTACAAATAAAAAAAACATATATTCAAATGGGCGTACTCACCATTCGCCGGGATTTCTGCAAGCAAACAGTCACGTGCACTTTTAAAAGTAACAAGTTGTTAATCAGTTGTGGGACATTCGCGTCCTTTTAAAAGTAACAAGTTGTTATTCAGTTGTTGGACGCGAATATCGGCGCGGCAGCTGATGTGTACATCGCGCGGCACGGCTCTGATGTGATATGGGGAGGGCCCTGTTGATCGGGCATGCGTGCTTCGTGGCGCTTATAATGAAAAAGCTTCCTGCATTTCATACCCGATCTAGGACAATACTTTTATATTGTATATCAATTAGTTTGCAATTAATTTTTAAAGATATTAAATGCATCTTAAAATAAAGGTAATTTTTATTTAACTTCGTTCTTTTCTGATCTGGCTAGTTTCTGTTATTTGCTCTACAAGAATAGTATATTTTTTAATGTATTAGTAAATTAAATTTAAGAAATTAAATATCACGTGTCTCAATCGGTGAAGGAAAACATCGTGAGGAAACCACCATACCAGAGAATTATCATAATTCTCTGCGTGTGTGAAGTCTACCAATCCGCATTGGGCCAGCGTGGTGGACTATTGGGCTTACTCCTCTCATTCTGAGAGGAGACTCGAGCTCAGCGGTGAGCCGAATATGGGTTCATGACGACAAGTAAATTAAATAAATACTTTTTAATTTGACATATATACAACGATTTAATTTATACTTATATCTAAACATATACAAGTATTAGGTCCTTTATATGAAATTGGCGTTTTGCAAGGGAGGAACATAAAATCTATTTATCCATTGCAATCTATGTACTTTTGCTATCTTAAAGTTAGTTCGTTGATCCCTGGGACTACCTAACCAAAGGAGATATTTGAGATCAAAGTGACAAAACACCAATTTTCATATGAAACGACGACGTAAGGACTTAATATTTATGCTAATACTATAAAGAGATAAAGTTTGTGGGGTTGTAGGGATCTCTGGATCTACTCAACCGATTTTAAAATTATTTTACCATATAATTTACGAGTGGCATAGGCAATGGTTTTATGTGTAGAAAACTTTCCAGTCCTGTTTGGTCCCGTTTCCCGTTTCCATGGTGATGGATCCCCACGTTACTACGCGGCAAAACCACGGGGCGTCTGCTGCTGTTGCGTTATTATTATAAAGAGGTAATGTTTGTGAGGTTGTAGGGGGTGATCTTTGAATCTACTGAACCAATTTTGAAAATACTTTTACCAATATTATTTTGTATTAATATTGTATTATAGTTTATGTGTGTTGTGTATGTTGTTTTATATGTTGCTTATTGGTTGCGAACCCCGAGTGCTGACGACGATTGCCGGTGGCAGAAAAACTCAATCGAGTTTATGTCACACTGAAGAGTTATATTAAGAATAGTTGAAAAAAAAATGTATATTTATATTTAAAATAAATAAAAATAATAAAAAGCTATATATACATTACACCCAGTATAAACGTAATCCGGGAAGTACCTACGCGGGTAAAACCACAGGGCGTCGGCTAGTTTAAAATAAAATATCGAGAGATATAGGTTTTTTCAGTAAATAAGCTATAATACAGTTAGTTTGCCATTAATATACCTTAACTTCAGTTTGAAAATACAAAACACTTAATAAATGGATAACAAGCTAATTGGGTGCTTCAAATGCGTAGGGTGTTTTAAGATATTCAATTTCCAATCTCCTAGATCTTAATAAAGGTAACTAAATATATATTTCGCTGAAACAGGATTGTACGCGTACCTGCTCGTAATTACTGAAATCCATAGTTCAGATAAACCAATCAATGTAGTTACGCCACTGCGTAATCAATCACACAATTTTTAAAAGGAAAATGAAACATTTTAGAGTGGTCGTTAAAAATATATATTTTTATAATTATAGTATAGATACGTAATTCAATATATCGTTTATAGTATAGATACGTAATTCGATATATAAACAAAGGACTGTTTTTGGAAAATAACTGTTTCTAAATTATTATATTTGGTTTTTTTGTAAATTATTAACATTAACATGATTTAGACAAAACCCAGCTATATTTTTTTACTTACAAGTAAATAGTCTACATTATGTGTTTATTATAAAAATAATTATCCAAAGGTACACATAATACAATCCCCATAATCTGACGCATTTTGATTATTTTATTTTTACCAATCAAATATTAATCTTTATTTTAATTATTTAGTTATTTACAGGTTTACAGATTAGGGATACAGCTTAGTTATAATAAGTAACTGTAATACTATAAAAAGTAACTGTATAAAATAAATTTGATTAACAAGTTATATATATATATATATAACTTATATATATATTATATAGCATTAACATTATTATTGACGAATCTGCACTCTCCGCGCAGTCTAACCAAGCGTTAGACAAGCGTTTTCTGTGCTGTGGTGTAACCTTTGCTTAGTGGCGTAACTAACATAAGCGACGGAGAGGGTACAAGCGGTCTTAAACATGGATACAAAACAAAATAATGAGTAAACTTGTAAAATGTAATTAGTTTTAGTATATTTTAATAAAATTGTTTCGGAAATAATATCTTGCAAGGGGGGGTTGTAATTAATGTAGTTACGCCACTGTCTATGATATAGGGAATGGTTCCTTCCAAGAATTGAATAATGTGAGAAATACGACAAAAATAAAAATTTAATTATTACTAAAATCGAATAATAATGTAACTTTAGAACATGGATTAGGATTTACTGTAGTAAATAGGTCTACTTTACTTTGAAGAAAATTGTCGTTTAAATCTCTATCCACGTTTATGGATATGGAGGGCAAAGTAAACAGTTCAAGTACGACATAAATGTGTTTGTGTTTGTATATTTTTCTGTGTATGCGTTTTGATGAATAGGTAACCATTATAAATATAATATTTATAACACTATCCAGTAATATAATACAGCTGGCAAATGATATTGCATTGCTAAGAACAACAACAATAAAGTAAGAGTACATAAAACTACCACCCAAATAAACTGTGATGGGATTTGGTGCAATATATTTTGTAATTTATAATAAATTTGACGCGAGTCTCGTCTTCTGAAAAACAAAAATAATTATTAATATATTTTCTAAATGAAATTATTTCAAATCTGTTTACCTACTCAGAAAACATTTTACTAGTGAAAATAATAACTTTTAATTTTTTGCTGTGTGTTCGACGGTAACATAGTTCAAGGTAAAACAATAAGTTGTTCCAAGTTAATGATCATTGTGTATCAAAAAGTCCAGTTTAGAATCTTTCCTATATTTAGTTGGTTATTTGTCGTCATGACGACAGAACAATAATCTTTTTAACATAAAAATTTCAAATACGTACTTCTGTTATTTTGATTTTAACACAAAACTACTGATCCGATTTTCATGAAAATAAAATGGGACCAATCTGAAAGTATTCTCTTTCAAACAATTAAAGAATTTTCAAAATTGGTTAATAAATGACGAAGTTATGACATTAAAAAAACCGTACGCGTCGAATTAAGAAACCCCTTCTTTGTTTTGGTCAAAAAACATGTCTTACTTTGGTTCCGGCAGTGGAAATGGTGGCTCTCTACCCATGCCAACCGGCATTAGAATTGCACTTTTTACTGGTAGCAGACAGATTTCCAGATCGATTTTACCCTAAAAATAAGACTAAAACAGCTACTATTACGCGGAAAACGTACAAAAATAACTAAATAAAAGTATAAAATGTTCAAATGACACTAGAGTCTTTTGTAGAGTCCCTACAAAAACCCTAAAGATATCAAACACCACAGTTCTGATTCATGTGCATTCTTCGACTACTTCGCTTGACGTCGACATTCGGTACCCTAAGGATCTTCGAAGTTTCCCCAATCTGAGTACCTACGTCATCAATCAATGAAGAAACTAATCTTACAGTAACACATATCTTCTCACTATTACAGTAGTACCTCTGGGTTAAGGCTCGTATTTACCGACTACGTTTCATTATGTTTTTGTTAAACGCTGGGCAGACCAGCTTAGTCATTAATATCCACAATAAACTTGGTATTTTTCAGATTTAAATTAATGTATTTACGCCACCGGTTATGATACTAATTTCTTGTCTTTCAGAAGGTATGTTCTTAACGATGGGCTTAGATTATTATCTTTTTTTTTATTCTTTACAAGTTAGCCCTTGGCTACAATCTCACCTGATGCTAAGATGGAAGCGGGCTAACATTTTAGGAGGAGGATAAAAATCCACACTCCTATCGGTTTCTACATGGCATCGTACCGGAACGCTAAATCGCTTGGCGGTACGTCATTACCAGTAGGGTGATAACTAGCCACGGCAGACCTGGACCAATTAAAAAAACCTTAATCGCCCGAGCCGGGAATCGAACCCAGGACTTCCGTCTTGTAAATCCACCGTGCATATCACTGAGCCACGGAGGCCGTGTAAAATATAAGCCTAATTATAATAAATTAAGAATTGATTTATAGAAATCGGGTTGCGATATTATGTTTATACGTCACGACGTTATTACGTACAATCAAGGAGAAATTTTCTATTTTATTAACCAATTATTATATCTTGTATATTTATAATAAATCTGTAGAAAGGTAAATTCTGTACATGGGCAGGTTATAGTATACTTTTCATCACGGTACGACCAATAGGAGCAGAGCAGTGAAGGGAAATGTTGGGAAAACGGGAGAAGTTACTTAATTTTTTTAAGCTTCCGTCTTGATATGGATGGTAGGAGTAGGGTAGGGGTAGGGTAGGGTAGAGTAGGGGAAGGGTTGAGTCTCTACTCATCCCCTGTATGGTAGGGCAGCTGTGGAGTGGGTGTAGGGTAGGGTAGTAGTATTGTTTCACGCGAATGAAGTCGCGGGCGTCCGCTAGTAGTAAATATAATTTTTATCTCATCATAAACTTAAACTATCGATATAACTTATAAGTTTTAATTCGCTTACGGCTAACAAAGTTCTTCCAGAATCCTGATCGATAAAGCTTAAAGGCCACCAAGCGCGTAGGTTTCTAGTTGAAAATAGGTTAATTTTCTTATGATTTTCCAAGATTTCCAACGTACATTGGTTTACATGTTTCACGCCTGTTGGTATGGCATTTAAATTTAGCATGAGGGAACCTGAAATAGATGCTCGTTAACGGTAACCTATTAATTATTATTTCTATTTATTTGCTCAAGTCAAAGTCTATAAGCAATGCACATTTCTCACTAACGATGACGCAAATTTTCGTCCTATTTTGGTATCGTATTGATAGACTCAAGGATATTGAGTTAAAATCAATGATATTTTATACTATAGTACGCGCGTTAACAACTGAGTCTTAGGGCCATAAATCATTTCTCTATATCTATCTCGCTTGCACTTATGGGTCTTATGGAGCCGTCTAGTGAAGGGTGTAACAATGAAAGACATATTATCGATAAGTAAAGTTTATTATCGTATCTTGTTCACAAAATTAAAAAAATTAACAATATTTGATTTAATATAATACATATTTCATATTATATAATTATTAACTAAATAAAATTAATCTTCATCTGAGTCTTCATCATCAGAATCTTCGTCTTCTGCCAAATTTATTATAAGCGGCGCGTGATCTCTAATTAGAGCTTTTTGTAAATCTTTGTTTTGAAGTTCTTCGGCATGCCTAACACATTTGGCCCAGTCTTCTCGTGTGACATTTTCTATGGCTCGGTGGAGGTGATTTTCGACATCTGCTATCTTGAAGGTATTATTATTCTTCGCAACTTCTCCCTTTACTTGTGCCCAAATTAATTCTATTGGGTTATATTGACAGTGATATGGAGGGAGCCTTATTACTTCATGACCTCGTTCATTTGCCAGATGGTCTAAAGCGTAGACCTTCTGCGGGTTACTGGCTTTTACTTTTCTTATTAATTCTTCAATAATTTCGTTGCTGGAATATGGAATCTTTTTCTTTGTCAACCATTCTTGAATTTCAGCTTTCCTCGTGTTTCTTGTGGGTATCTTTTCCAACTGTATCGAATGATAGCTTGCGTTATCGACAATTATAACTGAGGGCTCTTCAAGTAGATTCAGGAATTCGGAAAACCATGCCATATATGTTTCGCCATCCATTTCTGTGTGGTAATCAGCATCCTTTGATTTCACCGCTTTAAATATTAGCTTCGCATCTGGAACGAAGCCAGTCCTTGCAGAACCCGCATGGCAAACTATTAATCTTTGGCCTTTTCCCACAGGCTGATTCTTGAAACCTCCTTCATCGTTGCTTCCAAGCCACATCCTCTTTCTTGCATGGTTTTGATTAATCCATGTTTCGTCTAGATAGAAACGTGGTCGCTGATCGTTAGTTCTTCTAAGTAAATCCAATTTCCTTAAAAAGTCCATTCTAGCACAAACAATATCAGTTCTTTCCATTAAATATTTACGTCCTTCGCTATTTTTCTTATACTGGAACCCAACCTCCTTCAGTAGTATTCTCATTGAAGTGTTGCCGCATTTAAAATCGGGTAATTGTTCACGGAATTTTTCTAAAATTTTCGCCACGGATGGATACTCTCCATTCTCATAAAATGAAGCTACAGTTCGCTTCAACACACTTTTATCAAAATCGTCAATATTAGTGACGGTTTGTGGTTTCTTAAAATTTGTTCTTGGTATACAGGTACTGCCTGATTGTGATACTTCCGTCTTGATTCGGTCCACTGTCGCTCTGCTCACACCACAAACAAATGCGGCCATTTCACGTGGTTTGTTGAAATTTAGAGAAGCCACTTTATTCGGATCACTTTTCAATTCATTGAGAAACAGGAATACGTTGTGAATCAGTGTTCGAGCTTGAGGGCTAATATCGCCATGTAATTTCTTCAGATCAACGTTAGAAAATAAAGTATCCATAGTGCGCAACGAGTAACACATGAATGTATTTATTTAATTGCAGTAAACACATTTATAGCAAAAAAAATACGCAATGCAATTACATTAGAAACCGACCAATCAGAATCGTCCAAATCATTATTGACTCATCATTAGCACGTGCGCAGGTAGCCGTTTATCGATAATTAGGGTGCGCAGGTAGGCGCGCTGCACATTCCTATCTTTTTTGACTTTTATGACCGGACGACTCAGATGATAACGCGCATACTATAGAGACGGGGCATTAGTGCATCAAAACTGAGGTGGACTAATGTATAATTGTCTTAATTTAATTTAGTCGCTTATTATACAACGAACGTTATCAGTAAACAAATAATACCTAAAGTCAATATGTTCAGGAAGTGTAAAAACTATATACATAAATATATAATGGAATTAAAGACAAAATTGTGCATGAGTGTGCTCAGTGTCAACGCGATTTTACCGTTATGTGGAATGTAAAGTCAAACATTTTGTTCTGATCGTCTTATTCTATTGTCTTAAACACACATTAAAAAGCTTTCGCTTGAGTGTTGAATCAAGACTCGAATATAGAATCCAAAATCTCTGAGACGGCACGTTTTGTGAAGAGATATCTCACTCTGACCAGTTGCTTACGCACTCAAAAATCTGCCATGGGAGGACTGGACTTTAAAAATTGTAATAGTGGTACAATATACTCGTATTATTATGTTTTTAAAAGCTTTGTGGGAAATTAAATTAAATAAAATTATATATAAAAAAGAATCTGCAACTATATATAAAAGGCAATATATATTTAAAAATTCTAATACTTTTAATTAAAAGTAAAAATTTAGAATGTCAGTCTTCTTCCGGACACTAACTTCGACTTAAAGTTAAAAGAACTTATCAATCACATTTGTTTGCCCATTTTGGTATTTAAGACCAAAACGGGCTTTTTATTATAATACCGTGCTCAGAAATTTGTTTATAGTATCTGTTCCAAGACGTAGGCATGCAGATATATGAATCGGTACATCGGAACATCGGTATATGAACTTACGAAGCTATTCTACAGAATCAAATTCCATTGAGCAGACCACGATCGATATGCGCTAATGAAATTTATAAGTTAACCACAGTTCTACCAGTTTGATAGCATTTGATGTTGGCTACTACTACTAATTGCTATAAAGTTATATAGATGGAGTGCCAAATTAATGCAATAAAATACTTGTGTATAAAACTTTGTACATAGTTATATCGTTAGTTAACTATTGAGTAATCCCGGAGTCATAAAGCTGCGATAAAGGCAAGTGCAAATATTGCAGATGTACTATTTCAAACAAAAAATAAGGAAAAGTAGAGAAAAAATGTGGAAGCCTAGGCTGTTCTGAGTGGTTATACCTGCAGTGGGAGAACGACTAATGTGCCACTTTAAACAATGTATTTGTTACTCAATTATACAATCAATTGCAAGTTATTGTCTACGATCGATCTTGTCGTATAGTGTTGTTCATACACAATACACAAAATACACCAAAGTTGTACTTAAAATGTTAGACTGTCAGAGAGAATAAAAAGTGATTTAATGTCTGAATGTCACCTTCGTGTAGATTCAGTCAACTTGTAATTGAGAGAGACAGATATCATTATTTACCTAAATTATCGTCTAGACATGTAGCTTCATTATCCATCAATAGAACTATTAATATCGGCGGGATACTATCTTCATACTCCGTAAATACACCTTTTTCTTTTCGAATAAGCTGCAAATAAATTTACTATAATTATACACGTGATCCAAGTGAGCGTCAGCTGATCCATTTGAAAAGCTGGTTTTGTAATTATATTGATACACACACACACATCATAATTTGCAGAGATTATTTATAGATTTACTCTTATTTCTTCCGTTAAATTTTATTGGTACTACTAAAAGATTATAATAATGTTTATTGATGCTATGTAACCTTTCGTACTGCTGCTCTTTAAACAACCTTTCGGTTCTTGGTATAACCGATAGTAAGTGGCGTGCACTTCATACTCGTACTTGCAAAAATGCACTGCCATTACGATACCCGTACTTTAAGTAACCATACCCTAGTTAAAATCCTAGTGCACGCTAGTCGGACAGTCCTCTGTGCAAAGGATGCTAAGAGGGAGAAGAGACGCTGATACACATCTCCGGCTACGATTACACTACTTCAGAGTGGATTTTAAGGTTATTTTTGATGTTTTTTGTTTGCTAGCACCCTAATACGAAAGATCAATACAAAAAAGAATAGAAATTCCATAATTTTATGTCATGATTCAAAAACTGTAGATACGTCATTTGTTTTCTTTTCTGTATTATTATTATTTAACAGGTTGTTACTAATCTAAAACACTAAAAACAGCCACTAACTAAGTAAGTTTTATTTTATAATCCACATTGAAGCAGAGTAACCAACATTTGTTAAAAAAAAGTTTTTTTTCGAAATTGGTACATTTTTGCCCCATATAACATAATGCAGTTTGATAGCTAATGCTCTCTACTATCATTCTTTCAAGTGGTCGCTATGTGTTTCCAGTGACTCTGTATGGATTGAATACCAATTAATCTACACAATAGTGTCCAAGGGTGGAAAAGGCCCAGAAAGGAAAAAGAAGCAGAAGAATATGAACCTTTTGCATAGTAGGTTGATAATAAAAATTAAAAATCATCCGCCAATTAAAATTGCATTCACCAGCTACCATTTGGTAATGTACATCAGTTCGCTGGGATTCATTTTCAGATCCCAGATACCTGCAATAAATTACAAAGAAAAAAATGTATTCTGGAAACTCACTATACATTGACTTGATTTTAGGGATTCTAACATTTAAACAACCTTACGTTTTATTACCGAGTAGGTAATGAAAATTGAAGTACAAAAATATGCTGATGATGACTTGACTTGTTGTAATATATTTCATCTGGATTTCATCTGGTCTGGATCCTTGAAATCTGCTAGCTCCCAAAAACAATACAAACTCCATAGTTGTACTCATCTATAGTTATAGGAGCATGAGCTGACAAACTTTCAGTTTTTATAAAATGACGAAGGTCTGTCTCTCCGTCTATAAGCTGCCGTGAGTATTTTTGCTAATATAGAAATTCAATAAAATTAAAACCAAAACCAATATTGTGTTTTACCGTTTTTTCATTTTAATATTTTCAGGGTGTAATCTAAAAATGAAGAAAAAGCATCGTGAACTCATACCCACGTGAACACCTACACATCTCAGAATTTTGTTAATTCTCAAGGTATGAGAAGTCTATCGATACGCATTGGGCCAGCGTGAGACTCGTACTCAACAGTGAGCCAAATATGGGTATATATTATTGATGATGATGATGATGATGAATCTAATAATTATAAATACTTACGCTCGCACATATAAATCTGTACTCCTCGACGGATAATTGGCTTGTGAATCAAAAGCTCGAACTGAATAAACTGTAAGTCTCAGTTGATATTCTTCCAATTTCCTCGGAGTAATATCAACGGGAGGAGGTATGCTTGCATCGGTGTTTAAAGGGAAAATATCCACCCACATGTGTAGTTTACCCTAAAATAAATTAATAAAAATGTGTATTAAAAATGTAGCAGTAGATAGAATTACGTAGTAAAAAATGTAGCAGTAGATAGAATTACGTAGTAAAAAATGTAGCAGTAGATAGAATTAAGTAGTAAAAAATGTAGCAGTAGATAGAATTACGTAGTAAAAAATGTAGTAAGTAGTAGTAGATCTTTTACTAAGAGCACATTTCGGAAAACTATCGCTTATTACTGCCGGAAAGTATTGTATTATTGTGTTCTGATAAAAGGGTATGGTTGAAATTTAAAGTGAAAGGTCACTCTTCACGAAATCTCGAAAACCGCTTAAAGTAGAAAGATGAAATTTGGCAGGGAGGTAGTTTATAGTTAGTAAAAATCCGCTAAGAACAGATTTCGCGACCGGCTGGATAAAGATCTATGGGTGGACAAGGTCGCGGGCGTCCAACTTCATTTTCGTGATTTCGTGATGAGTTAACTTTACGCTTTTCTTTAATTAAATAATAAATAATATTTTTTTAGGGATAAATAGTATATTCAATGTATACATGATCAGTTCCAGGTTTTTCCGGATTATATAGCGTCCTCGTTTCAACATGTTCGGGGACTAAATGGTAGCCACATATTGGTATGGTGTGCCATTTACGCAAAATACCTAAACATAAGTTCTGTTTGCGTTCTGATGCGGAAGATAACGTTATCTCTGAAAAGAGTAAAACAAACTAAGTTGTAGTTATTAAATCTATACAAATTTTTGAGTGCTGAATGTTGCGATTCCTACATATTGTATTATTGTCAAAATCGCTAACTATGGATATAATTATCATTACGAATCACCATTACGGATGACGTAATTGAACTAAATTATTGAACATGAACGATCGTTCAAATCTTTTGAAAATGTATCCAAGGTCGAACTCAATAAACTTGTTCATTCTAAAGTAGTCTCTATTAAATTCAAAATAAGCTTTTAAGTCGATTGGGGAGTAGACGCTTAGTCGTCGCGTGGTGCGTACGTGACAATCGTCCTGAAGTAAGCGCGGCCACAGGCGCGACGTCATAGCGTCGAGCAGTAACCAGGGAGTTAACTCAGTCAAAAAGGTGTGTCACAAACACTCGGACAGGGGAAATGGAGCGGGGTTCAGTGACTCCGCTCTGCACCCTTGCTCCGCTTCGCATTACTCCGTTTTTCCGCTACGCTCCCTCGCTCCGCTTTGGCGGACAAGCAGCCTTAGACAGTAGAGTCCTCTACAGCAGCGGTTTCACCATTTTTCGGCGGAACCCTAGCATAAGAAAGAAGTAAACTAAAGACGGAAAACTCTTACGTCTCGTGGCGAGTGGTAGCGCGCCAGAAGCATATCGGTTTCCTCCATGGAATTTTGGAATGCAATATTTTTGAAACAAGTTAATTGAAAATGAATAATAAATTACTTCAATTAATATTATCTCAATTGAAGCGATTTACAATATGGAAATTTTGAATTTTCGAGAAACTCTAAGGGCCTTTCACGGAACCTCAGGGTTTCGCAGAACACCTCTTGGGATCCGCTGCTCTACAGCATTATAAAGTTAGTCACACTGATGATGATGACCTTCATAATGAAGATGATGCTAATGATAATGAGTTTCTACATTTACCTCTCTCTGTGTCTTTATATTCAACGCCATTTACCATCACAGTTATGGTGTCGGAGAAAAATAATGGCGGAGGCAAATGGTTTATTGAACATAACTCTTCAAGTATTGCTGAGGGCTTGATACAATCGCGCCAGTTGTATTTTTCATTGCTGTAAAACGGAAAAAATTGGAATTAACGACGGCTTCCGTGGCGCAGATTTACAAGATGGAAGTCCTGGGTTCGGTTCTGGCATCCCCGGCTGGACCACCACCCTACCGACAAAGACGTACCGCCAAGCGATTTAGCGTTCCGGTACGATGTTGTGTAGAAACCGAAGGGGGTGTGGATTTTCGTCCTCCTCCTATCAAGTTAGTCCGCTTTCATCTTAGATTGCATCATCACTTACCATCAGGTGAGATTGTAGTCATGGGTTAACTTGTAAAAAAAAATATTTGAAATACAGTAAGTATAAAGAAACTAGTTAATATTTTAGTGAAATTTAAGAGGGTTGTAAATGCATGGGTTGTTTGATTGAAATAAATAAATTTCTTAACCGTAACTTTTATTTATTAATAGTGAACGATTTCGTCTCATCCGATACTTTGTATAAAGGGAATTAAATTTCGCTATCTCTCATATTCTATTCTAGTAAGAAAAAAGTCCAATCTTCAATGTAACACACGTTCTGTTCACTCATTAATTATTTTTATATGATATTTTTAATAACAGTGCTTTGAGAATTACAATGTAATTATATGATACTAAAGTGGGTAACTAAATATTAAATAGAATAACTAATAGACTACAAGCCCTTGAAAAAAATTACCTGGGATATGAACTAAAGTGATTATCGCTTAGAAGGCTGTTACTATATCAGAAAATAACTCTGAGCACTATGTCGTCACTTCTGAGCGGTACAGATGAGTACGCGAGTGAATGGAATTTCTCAGGTACAAATGATGAATTACGACGAATTATTAATGTACGGCTTTGTTATAGTGTTAAAGATGATTAAAAATAAATGTCGAAAAACATAGTGCTGTACTAAAGTGGTTGTGCCGGAAGTCAGTATAAATTTTTATAGGTAATTATTATACCTTTAAAAATTTATATAGGTATATAGGTCATTTATTACTGAACGACATTTGTGTAATTTCTTTTCTATACATATACAGATAGGTACTTTACTCGTAAACCCTGTACATATTACATATTACATAATGATCCGGTTCAAATTTGACCCGAGGGATATAAACGTAAAAAAAATCTATGTTAAAAAATAAAAAAAAAATAATTAAATTAATAACGAAATTAATTTATTATTAAACACGGATAAACTCTCGTGATAATAGGTCGGAGTATGCCCAACTAGTTTCGAACCCATACGGGGCCCTTAGTCATGAGCAGGTTCTTGCATCGTGGCGCGATCCAAACTGCGAAGCGGCTGCGCGACGCGCTGCTGCTCGCATTGCGCGCTGGGAGAGGGGTTGAGTGGTGGGGAGTTCCGCCTCTCTCTCGATCTCTCTCTGGATCGTGCCGCGATGCAATATCCAGCTCATGACTAACGGTCCCGTCTGAGTTCGAATCTAGTCGAGCATACTCCGACCTTATATCAAATGTGTTTTAGCCGTGTTTCATAATCAATTAATATGAATAACACTCACGATAGTTTAAATTCTAATTACGAAATATAAAAACTAGGATCAAAAGTTTACGAAAAGTCACGAAACGGATGATGATGATAATGATGATGGATCATCAATAAGAAACCAAAAAGTGCCTTACGAGCTATATTCATACGGGAGACCAACTCGAGCACGATGCTTTGAATAAATTCTATCCTCTAAATCAATGTTAGTACAGCCTAGAAATTTATCTGGTTGTGATTGTTCGTAGTTGTAGAGCGATATTGTCAGGAGATATTCCTCTGGAAGTTTGCATTTAAATTCGTACATCCTGCAAAATAAAATGTAATTGTATCTAATATACTCGAACTATTTAGTCTACGGAACCCTGCGCTTCGCGTGGCCCGATACACAATATGCCGGTATGTTTTTAAATAATTAATTATTCATGTGGGGGTTTGAAGACTTTGCACATATTTCTAGACGTCATGACAAATCTAATGAGCTTTAACATGTATTTTTTTTTCGCGATATTAGTTTAAAGTTTTTGATAACGTCGTATGCTTAAGTAGGTACTATGAATAGTACCTACTTGCACTACAGACTAGAGTGTGACTACTGTTTCGATTTTTTTTTAATTAAGTGTTTTGTTTTTTTGTGTTTTTGTTGTAAGTACCTTATTCAAATGGATATTTGACCATTTCGATAAGGGACTTACAACTAAATGTTTAAATTTCGTCTGACACTATAAAGGTTGACGAAAAGATAAACGATATCGTTTGTTGAAAATGATCAGCGCCATCAATGGCGGCTTGCAGAACTAACCGTCCTTATCAAATACATTGCAGTCAGCGCGGGGCACCTATCCGAATAAAATATTATGTCTTTACATATGATTGGCGTTTTGTAAGGGAAACATATAGTCCATTTTTTTTAATTAAATATATTTATTTAATCAAAGTATGTTCTTGTACCATTGCTTTACAAGCACACGACTTATTGTTTCGAGTTTGCTTTTCAGCTATTAATACTTAAGCTTAATGTTTGCTTTGGCTAATGGTGTTTAATTTAAGGAATGGTGTTTTCACAAGAGACTTTTTTTTGTTTATTGTCTTTGTCAACAACGGATATTCTAAATTAGATTTCAAGATTTGAAAACATTTCAAATTCCTTATCTCCACTGACATCCACTGCTAATAGGTTAATTCATACAACACGTAAATAGATTAGTGTTAAAATAAATTTAAAAAAAATGGACAATCCAAAAGTGTAAGCATTGTAATTGAATTTTCCACAATAAAATTGATTAATTATAAATTGAATTGCAGGGAGACGCTGGATGCTGGCGGCTCGATATCGTTGTGCTTGGAGGTCCATGCAAGAGGCCTATTTCCAGCAGTGGACCTCCATCGGATGGTAAGATAAATTAAGTACGAAATTATATTACTATAATACAGAATACACTCAAAGATTTCTACAATTAGTTATGTAACGTGCCTACAAAATCACCGCGACAAGTGATCTGAATTTCTAGTCCACTGAGCACAGACATGCACAACTCTGTGTATACTTACATTATATATTTATATGCATATAGCTTTTACACTTCCTGAACACACAACTCGACATTGTAGACAATATTATTTGTTTTAATAACTTTCGTTGTTTACTATTATACTAAATGAAATTAACTCAATTAGCCACTTTTGTTCGCCTCAGTTTTGATGCGCTAGAGACATATCTAATAGTACAATATCTTTGACTGTACCTATACTGCATAGATCATAAAATAAAATTGTCGATTTATGAGTAGAGTTGAGTAGAGAATATATATTTTAATTTAAATTTACGTCAAACACAAAAACAAAAATAAAGAACATTACTTACTCTTACCTGCCAAATAAAGGGTTCAAGGTATTTGCTACGTAATTACATCTGTTTCCCAACTGCTTCTTACCACAGTTAAGTATTAAGTATGGATCCAATTTCCCGGTAAAATAGTCTTTGGTTTTTAGATTGAATCCCTTCACCAAGTAAACCCTTACTAAAAAGCTTGCTGGATCGTTACAAGGGTGATCATGAAAATATCTGCTAGATACAAGATTTAAATTAATACACTATTCAATACATTTTGTATCCTGTATTTTATATGTTTTTAGTTCTAGTCTTTTCTTTCATCAATTTTTTATTAATTTTTCATTTTTTATTTCAAAATTTGTTTGTAATAATTTTATATAAAATATTTATGTACGTAGTAGTTTACTTTATAGTATTGTAATCTGTGATTTCCGAAGCTGATGTCATAGTTATAATTTTAATTTATATTACTATTATTATAATATGATTATGTACTATGATGTTGTAAACCCTCAATAAAAAAAATAAAAAAAAAAACCTTCACCCAAGGTCACATGTCCTGGGATCTGCTCGTGATGTTTCCTCTACCACAATGAAATAAAATTAATGATTTGTTTGCATTGATTGATTTTTGCAAAATCCCTGTCAAAGTTACTCGTCGTCGTCACATTACAATACAGACGCGGCGGGTGTTTTTGTTTATTAATATGTACAGGTAAATGTTGTGTAAATGTAAGAAGGTTTTTACCCTTTATTTAAATCAACGCCGCTGTCAGTAACTGCAACCGTTTTACCCGGTGGGGGCCACCGATATATTGCTATTCCCGCCTTTAAAATCCCGCACAAGCACTGCTTGTCATTTTCTAGATCTGTTTTCTTTCCATTATAAAGTTTAAGCGAAGAACACCAATCTCTAAACTTAGAGAACTCCGGTTGACTTTCAAGCTCTGAATCGTATATCTACACGAAAACAACACTTTGCAATAAAAAGGATTAACGATAAAATACAGATAGATTAATATTGCTTTATAGATCAATATCTGAGGAAGTTCTCTGAATTTTCAGATTTTGTAACAATTTTAGTAAAATGTTCTAACAACAATTAAGTATATGACGCTCGAGCGCCAAAGCGCAACTCAACTCTATACTTTTCGTGTGTATAGGTACTGTGTAGCCTCATAAGCGTGACTATACCGAATACACGACTTGTAGTTGCGTGCACTTCATAGATGCAAAAATACCTCGCCTACCCTGAGGATTTATTACGAACCTATGTTGTAGGAAGTATTTTTCAATTTGTACATATAGTGCATTACCCTATGAATATTATTTAAACGGGTAAATACCACGATAAAACGATGTCGATATTTCGACCCAGTTGCATGGATCGTGGTCACGACGGGACTGAAGTTGCGAGATGCGAAGTTGACATCAGCTGTTAGGGGCAGAATCGATCTACGCTCTTTCTAGTTCTTTTTCTTTTTTGAACTACCTTGCGTTTTTGGCTGTTTAGGCAAACCACACTCACGACATCGCTTTTATTATAAGGCGTTTCGCGGCGCCCTCTATGTTTGCACAATTCTACCACCGGGTGCAAACCAAACCAAGAAGGCGCCGCGAAACGTCGTGACCATGATCCATGCAACTGGGTCGAAATATCGACATTCAAAATATCGTCGTTTTATCGTGGTATATACCCGTTTAAATAATATTCATAATGAACAACCACGAAATAAGTCTAAAATCATTAGTGCATAACTTAGTTAAAAACCTTGTGCAAGCCACTGAATGGTCACTAGCGGTGGTTGATGTAGGCTTGCGACTATTGCTTTGCGATCAGAACATAGCCCTATACCTTAACCGGAACTACTTACTAAAGGACATTTGTACAACTAAAACAATAAATAACTTACGGTTATTTTATCTGCTGCATTAACATTGTCTTCATCTATAAAGTCCTGTAAATGGTTTAACATAATTAACTTGCTAACAATAATCTATACTGATATTATAAAGCTAAAGAGTTTGTTTCTTTGAACGCGCTAATCTCAGGAACTACTGGTCCGATTTGGAAAACTCTTTCAATGTTAGGTAGCCCATTCATTGAGGAAGGCTATAGGCTATATATTATCCCCGTATTCCAACGAGAACGGGAACCACGCGGGTGAAAACGCGCGGCGTCAGCTAGTCATATATAAAGTAGTAGTCTAATTCACAACAATAATTAGACTATACTTTTTTACGCGCGGTAGATAAACACATTTATTCTTTGTTATCGTAATCCATCAGTAAACTAACTATCAAACCCCTCGTAAATTGACCTGCATTTACACACGTTTTGCTTTTTGATACGGTAAAAAAATTATCAAATTGGTTAAGCCATTTACTTTTCACACCACCATCGAATTCTTATATACAGGTTGCTGGGAAGTATTTTCCATAACTCTGGGGTATTAATTCTTTACCGAAAATAAAAAAAAAAAATCAAAAAAATGTGTTCTAAAATTAATATTTTCGGAGTAAATAATATTTCTTTTGTAGATATTAAAATGTGTCCCATAAACGTATCCTTATAATTGTGGCGTAGTCAAAATATAATATTTTATAATGCTAGAATAGATAAAGGCGTGTGTTACACGGATAGTCAGAATTACTTAATAAGGTTTTATATTTTAGTTGAAAAATTAGTTATGCAGTTCGGCTCCAATAAGTGGGCTCATCAACGCCTTGAAGTTATGGGTAATACTCCCTAGCATCCTGTATAAGCGCATAAAAATTTTCTATGTCGCCGATGGCACTCTTGTGAACTATCAAAGCGAAGCTTGATTGGGATAGTTTTTATATAACACAGAAGTTATCTTAGTATACTCTCAATACGAGTATAAACAGTATATTAAGTCACCTTACTTACTTTATTGGATCTTAAATATTTCAACCACCAATCACTTTCATCGTCACTAAGTGCAGTCCTCGATAATGTATGTTTATTGCTATTCAATATAGGTAGCAGTGTACATTCTTCCTCTTCTGGTTCTTTATAGCAACATTTTGGCCATTTTCTGCGTTCTACTTTACAATTACCGGAAGACCTTTTAATATAGTTGTTACTTCCGTAATCATTTGCGTGTTTGAATTGCGAAAATTTCTTTATGAATAACATTTGGTTTACTGAAATTTTTAATAGTTAAATGTACATTAAAATTATAAAGAGGTAAAGTTTGTGGTGATGTAGGAGGTAATCTCTAAATCTACTAAGTCTATTTTGTAAATTCTCTTACCCACTAGAAAATTACGTTATTTGTGAGTATAATTTTATCCCTGTATTTTCACAGTAACGGGAACTATTCGGTGAAATCGTGGAGTGTCGGCTAGTTAAATATAAATTACCATGATCACTGACTCTGCAAGGATCCCTGTCAGAATTAAATGACAGGGATAGTAATAATATCTCCGAGGCAAGAGGATGGAGAAGGAGAGAATTTTTAGAATGAAAAACGGCTCAATATTTTTAGTCTGATACAAGACTCGAATCCAGAACCTCATGAGCATGATACTCATCATTAACATATTTTAAATAAATGATGAGTATTGCCTTATTCGGCTCACTGCTTCAATGCAGATTGGCAAACTTTGCACACCTTTCAAGACACGTGATATTTAATTTCCTAAAATACACAAAACTAAATATATGGAGATGCATGTCCAGAATCGAAGTCAGAATGACCTCTGATTCTGGGCATGCATCTCCATATATTTAGTTCACTCCATATATTAAATTCACTGAGCTATAACGGCTCTTAACACAGAAAACTGTTAAAAAAAAGCATTTGTGAAGCGAACTATATTGTGTTCTCGAATCGCGTGATAAATATACCTATTACCTCACGTACGTGATAAAGAAAGAGTTTATCATTCTTACCCACCTTGTATGAAATCTGAAGACGTTATCGATGCGCGACTAAGTGACGCATCTCTTTGTTCTTTCGGTTGCCAACTTACAATATATTTCGTAGGGTTCTTTACACTCTTCGTACCGAGGTATAGAGTTCTTCCAAAAGAGCTGCTATCGAATAACTTAATATTCAACAAAGGATTATAACACGCGTCATGTAAGGGTGCTTCAAATATCTCTGACATACGACCGTCATAAAAATTGCAGTTCGCTTGTTTATTGGCAATGACTCGTGATTTTATGGCTACGTCTTCAATCTCAAGAATGACCCCGGGCTTCTTTGAAACATTCAGGCTACGTAGACCCCACCAGTATACATCAATTCTAAAAAAACGATCAAACAGGAAATACATAAGATTCTCATTTAATTTCTTACTTACTATATATATCATCACGACACATAGTTGCATACCTAACTATGGTAGACGCTGGCATGTTATGATAAGCAAGAAAATATTATGGTGTCTGCGAATGTACCAGGTTGTTGCGTAGTCGTGCGTCAGTCAGTACCTACCCTAGGTAGATAAAACTGATCAGCCCCCCTAGCCTAGTGGCACGTCGATTCTCTTTCTACGATCGCTAACGCTTCGAAAACTAGAAAAATGTATGGGAATGACAGATCTTGATCACGTGACCTGTTGATAGCAAATGTCATTACCATACATCTTTCTAGTTTTCGAAGCGTTAGCGATCGTAGAATGAAATCGTCGTGCCACTTGGCTAGGGGGACTGATCTCACTCTCTAACTTGATCAAAATACAGGATGTTCGGGAGTTTTTCCCATAACTTCAAGGTATTAACGAGAAAACTTATAGGAACCGAATTGCATATCTAACTAATATTTTATTAACTACAAAAAAATATGTTTTCATACAAAGTAATTCAAATAATACCGACTATTCATGTAACATACGCCTTTAGGTAACAAACGACAACGTTGCTTTTTAAAACATAAATACGTTAGGTTACAATATTATAATGATGCGTATAAGGGTCACATTTTAAGATCTATTTACAAAAGAAATATTATTTACTCCAAAAATATTCATTTTAGAACACATGTTCCTTGAACATTTTGAATTATTTTTTGTTAAAATATATAACCCTAGAGTTATGGGAAATACTCCCGAGCACCCTGTATAGCATATAAAATAATATTCAGAATGAATCTTAGTCTTAAGTTCGTACGTGGATCTTCCGATAGATGTCGCTATTATACTGGCATGTTTATTTATAATTAACTTTCTAATCAGTGGTACATACGTACTTATATGAGGTAAATTTTGGTAATGGATTTATCGGTAGAGTTTCCTGATTCCCAGGTACATTAACTTCTTTGCAAGACAAAGCAGATGCGACGTAGCATTGCTCAACAGAACCGTATGTTGTAGTTTTCAGCACCTTTTCAGGTATCTAAAATGAGAATAAAAACATTCGTTAATTTAATTACTTAAATAAACAAAATAAAAACTCAGCTCTGATTTTAAATATTTTACACACACAATTATTTTTAAATATAATTATTTTTACAGCGCCATCTACGCAAGTACGTTAAAAAAGCTGAAAACTACATAGGTGGAGACACATAAGATGAAAAAGCTCGAACCTACAAAACTGCCTTTTATTCTAAAACTTTTACAAGCACCATACATACGGTCGTAAAAAAAACAATAAAGTAGCGCCATCTAACAAGTAAGTTAAAAAAAAACGTTGACACGTGAGTTATGCTGAAACTACACAGGTGGAGACACATGACAAACCTACAAAACTGCCTCTCATTCCTAAACCTTTACAAGCTCCTTATGGTCGTAAAAGAAACAATAAAGTAGCGCCATCTACACAAATATATTGAAAAAAACGTTGACGTGAGTTATGCTAAAAACTGCACAAGTGGAGACACATGAGATGAAAAAGCTCAAACCTACAGTACTGCCTTTCACTCGGCGAAATAGTTCACCACTAATAACACAGAGGTCGCTGTATACGTTTCAGTGAAATTCCAAAGCTTGATTCATCACGCCGCGAATCCGAATCATCTTTTGAGCCAGCTCTACACTCGCGCCGCATATTCACGCCGTGATATTCTCAGACGACTCTAATTCCAATGAACTCTACACAAGAACACGTACTTTCATAGTCGTAAAACTTAATAAAATAGTTCGCATTGCCCGACGTGAAAGAACTAATTAATATGGCTGATGACGAATCTTAAGAAAAATTTTGATAAGTTGTAAGCCGCAAAGCCCGCGAAGTCCTCTACATTCATAATAATTAATGGTGTTCACGAAAACTTTGAATGTAGAGCGCGTATTAATATATGATCAAACGAACTTCTAAGTGAAGTTCGATCGTTATTATGAGTTGCATCATTAGAATATTAAAGCGCATATTAATTAAATCTAACTTTAAAGGCCCCCTCTGGTGGGAACTTACAACACTACGATAAAGGCAAAAGCTACTTTCATGTTAACTACAAAGCATGAAGCATGCAATCCAGACTAAAAGCTATTCCTGCTCCAAAAGCTTTTAATAGATGGCGCTTTATCAACAAAGTACAGCGACGGCGAGAGATGGCGTTACTTTGTTAATAAAGCTCGTCAGCTTAGCAAAAATTTTTTTTTTCTAATGGTAGGTGTAGTAAGGTTTTTAATGAAATTCTTAATAACAAAGAGGCTCAGAGGTGTTTGGATCAGTTACCACATTCACACAGGAAATAAAGAAATTGTAATGAATTTAACCATTGTAAAATAAAATAATGTATGATTTTTAAAAGAGCAACTGTTCAATTTATTGCCGGCGCTTTTGAGTAGATCCTATCCTCCGAACTAGTGGTAGAGTCACTAACTTACTCGTCGTTATCAACCCATATTCGGCTCACTACTTAGCTCGAGTCTCTTCTTAGATTGAGAGAGGTTAGGCCTTAGTCCATCACGCTGGCCCAATGCGGATTGGCAGACTTCACACACGCACAGTATTAAGAAAAATCTCTGGTATGCAGGTTTCCTTACAATGTTTTCCTTCACCGTTTGAGACACGTGATATTTAATTTCTTAAAATGCACACAACTGAAAAGTTGTAGGTGCATGTGCATGCTCCGGACCGGATTTGAACCTATCCCCTCCGGAATCGGAGGCAGAGGTCATATCCACTAGGCTATCACGGCTCAATTACTAACTTACTAGTCCCTTTATAAGAAAACCAACTTATGGTTTCAAAAATATCTACTTGTTGATTATGCATATTCGAAAGAAATGAATTTAGAGTAGGGCAGTTGACTCATATCAAATTTAATATAAACAATATTGATTTCGTGTAGTACATGGAATAAGGGGCCGAAATATATCGATATTAATTAATAAAAATTGAGGATTTCTCATAAAACTAAATTTAAATCGTGTATTTTTTCAAATTTTCCAAACTAACACAGTTGATGTACTAAACGTCAAAGTAGGTAATTGTTAATTAATATTTTTGTCAAACGCTTCGTTTGTAAGGGATTTGATATAGCGACGTCATGAAACAGTTGAAATATAGACCGTCATGGCCGACAGGCGTTTTGGCTCGTATTGTCAAAATCATATTAAAAAACTAAAATTTTCATGTAATCACGTCTCAAAAAATATGATTTTTTTTCAATCTAGTAGAACGATAATGTATTATTTATGAACATTTAAAAAAAGTGTCACTAGTCTATTTGTTTCTTTTCTGTGTTTTGATCTGCAATCTATACTAATATAATAAAACTGTAGAGTTTGTTTGATTGAACGCGCTATCTCAGGAACTACTGGTCCGATTTGAAAAATTCTTTCAGTGTTAGATAGCTCATTTATCGAGGAAGGCTATAGACTATATATTATCTCCGTATTCTTACGTGAACGGGAACCACGCGGGTGAAACCGCGCGGTGTTAGCTAGTAATAAATATATTAATTTCATTTCATTATATCTATACTCACATATAATAATTGGACGGACAGAAGTACCACGCCAGTACATTCAGTGCCTTTGTACAAATCATACCACTCTAACTTGGGCGCTAATTCGGAATCTGCGTTGTCTCTCACCATTGGATGAACTTCGCAACGGCCAATTAATTCAATTTCCCCCTATAAATTAAAATAAAGCCTTTGGTATACAACTAACACAGAAATATTAGAGATTCTCTTCAATAAGAGAAATACGTCCCACTACAGTCTCACTCTACCTTATGCGGCCTCCGTAGCGCAGTGATATGCGCGGTGCATTTACAGGAGGTCCTGGGTTCGATCCCCGATTGGGGTTTTCTTAATTGGTCCAGGTCTGCCTGGTGGGAGGCTTCGGCGGTGGCTAGTTACCCTAACGACAAAGACGTACCACCAAGCGATTTAGCGTTCCAGTACGATGTCGTGTAGAAAGCGAAAGGGATGTGGATTTCATCCTCCTCCTAAGTAAGTCCGCTTTCATCTTAGATTGCATCATCACTTACCATCAGGTGAGATTGTAGTCAAGGGTTAACTTGTAAAGAATAAAAAAAAAATACCTCAGACCTCGTAATACAAAGCCTCACGGAATAACTACTGGCTGTTCATCTATACATAATATCGGATGCCGCGCGGTTTCAGCCGCGTGGTTCTCGTTCTCATAGGAGTACGGAGATAATATATAGCCTATAGCCTTCCTTGATAAATGGGCTATCTAACACTGAAACAATTTTTCAAATCGGACCAGTAGTTTCTGAGATTAGCCCGTTCAATCAATCAAACAAACAAACAAACTCTTCAGCTTTATATATTAGTATAGAAGTATAGAGTATAGATAACAAGGAGGTAATTTTTATCGTACTGTGGGTAACAGTCTCTGGATCCACTGAACCGATTTTGAAAAAATTTTTCACCATTAGAAAGTCACGTTATTTGTTAGTTTCAAATCTATATATTGTCTCCGTTACACGGGATCGTCGAAAAGTGGTTTATTATTATTTATGTTACGTCGAATTTCACAGGTTATTGATTGATACGAACCGATAAGTCGGTATTGTTGACTTCCACCAAGACAATAGGCGGATTGTTAAAGAGACGCTCAGAGGTCATGTGCACCATTTTGTTCATCTTGAGAACCTGATTCCACACAGGCGATAGCGTTTTACATTTAACCTTAAATAAAAGAATATTAAATTATTCATACGATCTAATGTATTGTAAACTACCTCGCTGATCAGACATATTTAGTTGATCATATTACATTTTACATTATCAACCCATATTCGGCTCACTACTAAGCTCGAGTCTCTTCTCAGATTGAGAGTGGTTAGTGGCAGACTTCACACACGCAGAGAATTAAGAAAATTATCTGGTGTGTGGTTTCCTCACGATGTTTTCCTTCACCGTTTGAGACACGTGATATTTAATTTCTTAAAATGCACACAACTGAAAAGTTGGAGGTGCATGCCCCGGACTGGATTCGAACCTACGCCTACCTCCGGAATCGGAGGCAGAGGTCACATCCACTGGGCTATCACGGCTCTCAGTTGATCATATACTTTGTCAGAAAAGTAACGTATACCGAGGCAAGTCTTTATTTTATTAGTCTGAGGTTTTGATCGTCAAAGATCACACAAGATCAAGAATGTAATTTTAATCACATACGTTAGCGATTCGGAGGGTGTTTAATTATCCGTTCTACCCCAGCCACAAATCTTAGTTACGCATATGGAAACCATCTTGTAACCAAATATTCTCGTATTATATCATTTGTTGCTCATAGCGCTTCATTAATCCTTTCGACATGGTATTGGGATAGTGAAAATTTAAATACGTTCATTTTACTATCTCATTCAGAAATGTAATAAGGATCAGAACAAATTGATATAAATATATATATATTTAGGTAAACAAGATGAAACATACGAGTAAATGGTTTTAACTAATTTTCTATTAAAAAAAGGTTCATGATGACTTGAAAATATTGATATAACGGTACAGTTCAATCAATGTAATCTGTAAAGGTTATTAGTCAAGTCAAGTAGTAAGTAAGCAGTTACTAGTCAAGTCAAGGAAACGAGCTAATAAAATTATGCATACTGCAGATCTACATGAATTATAGCGGTTTCTTTCATTGGCTGTCGATTTTTTTTTATTTTTTTTATTTTGTATAAGCAAGCGCTTAGCTGCAATCACGCCTGATGGTAAGCGATGATGCAGCCTATGGTGGAACGCGCTTGCCCAGAAGATGCCTATTCACTCTTGACTTGAGAATACCCATGTTGTAGGTGGTGGGACAAACGGAAGCTGGAAGAGCATTCCACTGCAATTCATGAATAATATGAGACGAATATCTTAGCATTCCATGGATTCACCGTGCGTGAGCCGGGTCCATCGCGTAGTAGAGAGAAGAACTCCGAGCAGAGTCCTGAACTTGTGACTACAGGATGTAGGGTTCAGAAATTCCTTGACGAGTTCTCTGCCCGTGTTGTTCTCCCTGCCTAGCCAAATTTGGTAAGATCCTATTCGAGCAGCTTTGGATACTCGTTCTAACATAGAACTAGCTGCACTTCTAGTGAGGCCAAGGTCTTTAAGCAAGTTATAGAGAGATTTTGCTGGTAATCCTCTCGCACCTACTTCTACGGTGCAAAGACTAACTACATAGCCATTTTTAGTTAGTTCATTTGTTAGGTCATAATATTTTTTCACTTTTAAACTGTGGTCCGGAATGTTAGTCTCCCACGGCACAGTAAGCTCTACAAGTAGGTACTATTCGCTTAGTTTGTTTGGACAAAAGGAAAGCATTCTATCTCTACATACGTAATTAGGAAGTGGAAGTGGGATATGGAGATTCACATTTGCGTAACTAGAATAAATACCCATTCGAGATTTTGTTCGACTGAAACTTTACTAACCTTTGTCTCTATAACGCTATTCATGGCATTAATTCTAACAAATGTTTGAAGAGAGTCAATTCCATTTATATTACTGAATAACTTTGCCTTGTAAATGAAAGCCCGACACTCAACCATCTGTAAATAAAACGTTCTTTATTATTTCGTTTTTATCGTTTTCAATGTGAGCACCAACGTAATCCCTTCGCGTTGTTAAGTAAGAGTCGAACGAGGTAAGCACATCCCACTCGTATGTACACCTATCGAACCGCAATGCCTCTTAAAATAATCCGCGCAGCATCGGTGTTCGCGTACGAATGTGATTCCGAAAATTTACACACCTACCCTACACGTGTACGAACATTATCCTAGAAAAACATAGATGATAAAATATACAGAAAAATATTTATTGTTACTATAATAAAAATTATAATATTTATCGATTCACTACTCTTATGGCCGTAATACGGCCTCCGTGGCGCAGTGGTATGCGCGGTGGATTTAATGACGGAGGTCCTGGGTTCGGTTCTCGGCTGGGCCGATTGAGGTTTTCTTAATTGGTCCAGGTCTAGCTGGTGGGAGGCTTCGGCCGTGGCTAGTTACCACCCTACCGACAAAGACGTACCGCCAAGCGATTGTAGAAACCGAAAGGAGTGTGGATTTTCATCCTCCTCCTAACAATTTAGTCCGCTTCCATCTTAGATTACATCATCACTTACCATCAGGTGAGATTGTAGTCAAGGGCTAACTCGTAAAGAATAGAAAAAAAAATAGAATAAGTTAGGTTAGAATAAATCACTATGCAGTTACACAGTATGCGTCTTACCCGCACAACGTCACGGAACGCAAGTGTGGTACGACTTTTTAGTTTCCCCGCGCCCGCACCCCGCAGGCAGTGCTAGTTGTTGTTGCATACATTTATTATATGTTACAACTAGTACACATGAAGTTCAAAAAAATTTAAATTGTATGTGCCGAACTTCATAAATGAGTATGGTAAGCGAAGGCTGGAACATATTGTTCGAACAATCTTTAACGGTTTTCCGGATACGGTAAAGAATCTATTAAAAGATACTAATATACTCACGAACGTACATAAGCAAAAACTAAAGAATAGTAGATTGTTATACAAGGGGCTGAAACGACCCATTATATACGAGAAATTTTTAGAAACCGAGTGTATAATGGGTTTAGCCCCGCGTGTTACACTATATTTTTTACTACGATTGCGAGAAAATAAAATAATTCCGTACGGTAATTCAATGTTTTACTTTAATTAAAAGTTAAATGTACGAACTTGGAAAAATTTATGTTAAGAGAGATGCTTTTACCCGGTAGCGGTTTAATTTCTTAAAGTTTCTTCGTAATTAACTTCCTCAAATGTAGGAAACATAATAAATATATACATTTTACGTGTTTTTCCTTAAATCCCCTTTGTACATTTTTACCCCTTACGTAATGTGAACTGGGATGAAAATAATTATTCACGCGAAAATATTGTGTTCACCTGTACCAATCTGGGGATTGTTGCATCAGTGAATTTAGTTGATAATTGGAAATTAAAACACCTGCGCCCGTGATCACCATACTGTGCACTTGCGCGTTAGCTGCTAATTGATTCCATTTAACGATATAGTTATATCGTCATCAAGGGTTTTTCACTCAGGTTTTTTTTATATTTATATTATTTTAACAGTACGAGATCCAGCATCAGAAATATTTACCCATATTACGCCATTTAACTAGACAACCTATTTGCAATGTGTTGCTGTTATGACAAAAAAAAATTGTTGTTGTGAATTATTCATAATTATCATATCAGCCGATGGACGTCCACTGCAGGACATATGCCTTTTGTAGGGACTTCCAAACATCACGATACTGAGCCACCTGCATCCAGCGAATCTCTGCGACTCGCTTGATGTCGTCAGTCCACCTGGTGGGGGGTCGGCCAACACTGCGCTTACTAGTGCGGGGTCTACATTCTAGCACTTTGGGACCCCAACGTCCATCGGCTCTTCAAACTATGTGCCCCGCCCATTGCCACTTTAGCTTCACGACTCGCTGAGCTATATCAGTGACTTCGGTTCTTCTGCAGGTCTCCTCATTTCTGATTCGATCACGCGGAGAAACCCCAAGCATAGCTCGCTCCATCGCCCGCTGAGCGACTTTGAGCCTTTTTATGCGGGCCACAGTTAACGACCAGGTTTGCTACAAATTGTTAGAAAGTGCGATATGTAAAGTCTAACGTACCATAGTACTACATTTTATACACATATTAAATGCCTTAACATTTAAATGGTAACCGCTGGGTAAGCTGGACTCGAACGCGGATCTTTGCCTGTACAGTCCCATCCAAAGAAGGAGCTCCACTTTTCCTGCGATACAATGGCAGCTACTAATGCAATTTACGTGTTTTGGACATACAAGAGGCTGTAAAATAATAATGATCAATTCAACATAATATAATTGAATAATACATAATATCCATAGTACGTAACAAGCAGATAACCATTGTAAGGTACGGCAATATTTATAAATATGAATTAAAATTTAAACCTCAATTTTTTTCAAAGTAAAGTGAACTTTAAGTAGCAGTTATTAGGTCTACTTTACTTTGAAGAAAATTGAGGTTTATAAATGTATTCGTCAGGGTTAGTAATACTATTTAAAGTATAGAATAGAGATGTCATCAGAATTCAGAGCGTGTGCAAAATTTCATCCTACACGAAGACCGGGAGGTGGGCCAAATTAAGACTCCAAGATTTTTTTTTACATACATAGTTAAAGTGATTGGGGAGGCCGCCATATTGGAATGACGTTTTCTTAGCAAGTCATGTATTGTCATCAGAACGCAGAGCGTGTGCAAAATTTTATCCTACAGGAAGACCGGGAAGTGGGTCAAATTAAGACTCTAAGATTTTCTTATATACCTACATAGTTATAAGCTCGGGGAGGCCGCCATATTGGATTTGAAATGACGTTTCTTAACTAGTCATGTATTATCATCAGAACTCAGAGAGTGTGCAAAAATAGCATTCTGCACGAAGATCGTGAAGTAGGTCAAATTAAGATTGCAAGATTTTCTTATATACATACTTACAAGTAAAGCTAATATAAAGCGTGTAGAAATCCAAACATATTCCTATAATTCCTATTAATTTAATTTTCATCTGTGGAACTATCTACCGTTTGTTCCGAAAATCCGATACAGCGGATATTCACGGATCGTTAGCAATTATACGCGATTAAACACTTTACACGATTTCGATCACTTGTTATTGTGTATAATGGCTAGTTAGTAAAAACAAGTAGAAGAGATATTACACTCATTACGGGAATTATCCTGCACATACGGATACTTTGCCGTAGTCGAGTACGATACTAAATATTGTCATTTAACGCTCATTTGTATCATCAAGCAGTATTGATGTGTTTTGATCTGAATCTGAAATTTGGCACTAAAGGATAAGCTCAGGATATAATCTCATCTTTCTTTTATGAAATTTTCAGTAAAAATTGTCAGCCTGGAGTGGGAAATTGGTGCTGTTAAACCCTAATCCTTGAAGAGCAAAGTAAGTTTAACCCTACAGTAGCCGTGCAGTCTTGCACCTATAAGTAACGGAAATGGTCGCGCAGATTACATATTGCTAGCCACAAACGGTCAATTATTCTGACGTTTCTATAGCACCCATGAATATAATTGATCGTGTGTTGGTCACTGCGTACATGACTTGTATGGTATGCCGCGTAGGTACTGCCGTTTGCTTTTCAGAGACGTGAGAATAATTGACCGTCAATGGCGATCTTATGTAAACCATCACCAGGGGCGTAGTTACCGCCATATCAGCCGTATCAGTAAGGGCCCCGGACTACAGGGGCCCCTTACGTGTGAATGCAAAATTAGTAAAATGCATCAGGTAATTCACAATCTCTCCCTGGTTAAGGGTGAGCCTATAAGTTGGAAACATACGTTAATTCACTGTCATATTTATTTAAAGCGAGCATTTTTCTTTCTTTTGTGAGAAATCTTTACCCTCCATTTAGGCCCCCCAATTAACTTTGATTCAGGGCCCCACCAAGACACACTACTCCACTGACCATCACAATTAGCGGAGCTCCATTGGCCTAATAATGGTGACTGGTGCTTGTGCAACTCTGAACAGGTCTCTCAAACGTTCATTTGAAAATACCTTAGCAGTGCAATAAGCTAAGGCTATCCCTTTCAGCATTTTGTATTGGTAGACTACATACTCGTTAATTATATTATGTAATCCGCGCGACTACTCCAGGATTAAGGACTCTTTTTTTTCCTGAATCTCTTGTCTATCTCCAGAATACTTAATAAAATTACTTTGTAGGGAAATTGTAGAATCAATTTCTTAAAAAAATTAACTTACTTTCATATAAACGGTTTGGATCCGTCCACAGTCCTTGCCACTTTGCTCAGGTATCACCGAATGTATAACATCAGCTGCAGATATTTTCATATATGCCACTCTGGAACCTTCATTTAATAGCCATACTATGATGTCGGGCCAGCCTTCGTAACTCTATAAATTCGAAATAACTTTACAACGTCTGATCTTTCGTACCACCTTAATCTTCGGTTTAAAATATATTTTATACATCATTTTTTACTTAATTAACATCAAGAGGCTCGATAACTGCCCGCTGAAGCATTGCTTCAACTAAACCGAACGTAACAAAAATAGGTATTTTGAAAAAAAAAAATGGAATATTATAACAGAGTCGCGGGCATCAAATAGTGATTTTTTTCAAAGTTTATGTGAATAAAATCAACGAGACGTCTAAATTTTCTATATTTTTTTCAAATTCGTGTTATTAAGCAATTTACTAAATTTAATTTAGTACAGTAGTATTCATAATATATTTTTTTTGTATAATCATCATCATTATCAACCCCTCTCTGCTGAGCTCGAGTCTCCTCTCAGAATGAGAATGGTTTTTTATAAATGGGTTAGGCCTTATAGTCCACGCTGGTGGACTATAAGGTCTAACCCCTAATTTTTTGGTATAACTAATTAAAAACATAGAAAAAACCATACTTTATGAACGATGTTATTAAGGTTTTGCACCAAATTGTGCAACTCCTTTAAAAAGCATTTGATTGTTTTCTTCGTGATATCTCTAACATCAATTTCACAGGTGGACGAAGAGACGAGTTTCAGTTTTGGTCTGTTTTTTAATTTAAACGATATCTGATCCTGTATTTTTTCCTACAAATAAATAGCTTACTAGTCAATTATTTCTTTTTTCTTTAAATACCTAACGTTTCACTGGAATGCATAGATAGAGAAATCTCATATGGGAAATTTAGATTAGGTATACATATCTTTTTTCAATTTGTTCGAGCAGAATTTAGTGTAATGCATCGATACAGAAGTCTCTCTGCCGAGACTTGTTCTATAGTCTATGGCATAAATAGGTATATTTTACTCTGTACGGACTCTTAAATCTATCGGTAAATAATAAAAATTGGCTGTGACAGATGGACATTCGGACACACGAATGGGTCTATGGGTTCCGTTATCGTACGTACGTTCCGGAACACTAAAAAATCTTAAGTAAAACGAAATCAACAAGATTAGATCAAAATAACACAACAAAGTATATTCAAAGAAGACAAGAAAAAACAAATAATTCTGTAAAATGTTGGAACGAATTGAATATGGCGTGCAATATTTTCTTAGTTGATTGAGAGAAACATTGCTATTTGACTCAGTACAAGACAGTCCAGGCGCTTTACTATATTATAATGGAGCGCCTGATATTTAGAAATATATATACCAATATAAATACGCAACGCAAACGCCTCGCTGGTACAGTAGTTAGCCTATGTGGCTTTGGAGTCATGGAACCCCTACTGAGTAAGAAAAGCTTGCTGAGCTTTTCTTACTCAGTAGGGGGTGTCTCATTCTTCTAAGAAATTTTCAGTTAAATTCTCAGTGCGTCGTAGAGCACGTTTAAACATCGGTCTCGATTATTATCATTAAAAACTTTAAAGAAAGATGAGCCCCGATTGGAGTAGCGTGATGGGTTTAAGCTCTATATCCGCTCTCCTATAAGGAGGAAGGCCTGGACCTGTGTAAGCTGACAGTATATTTTTAACTATTTTAGTAACTTTCTATAGCTATAACAATGTTAGATATATTATGTAGGTACTTGTACGTAATAAAACATCTTACGATTTCCTCTTTCTGCAGAGCCAATTGTTTCAAATCCAATTCAGTATTATACTGTCGCATCATACTTATATCTTCGCCGTCTGAACTATCCGGGTTGGAATATTGTACAATGTCTAGGAACTTTACAATATGGCCCGAGGTGTCGTCTAAGGCTTTGTTTAGTTTATCCAAGAGATCGTTAAGGGCTATGTAATCCAACTTCTTCAGTCGATGTTTAACTTCACCGATCGCTATATTCTATTCAAGGAGCCAGAGGTGAGAAATCCGATGTAATATTATGATATAATTATATCATAATATTACATGGGGTTGCTCACCTCTGGCTAATTATTCTACTTGTATTTTAGGAATACTGTTTGGCTTTGTTTATAAAAGTAAAGTGTACAGACAGAACTGAGTTTACAAATCATCTGTCTAAAACAATGGAATTCATAGACATTGTGGGGTTGCCCCCAGGGGATCGTACACCCACTGAGTGTCGAATTTAAACTTTATGTGTTTGAGAATTTGATTCTCAGCGCGTGAATGCAACATCTGTGAATTCCTCTATATTATGTGGTTTCTAAGGTTTTTAGGTTCCAACTTCTTGAAAATATTCTAAATAATTAACAGTGTGTTTCTTGTGCTGACGTTTTTTTTATTTACTAACAAACGCGTTTGTGCTGTCACCTTTCTAATAATTCCAAAGCCATAACGTCTTTCTGAAATAAAATAAAGTCGCCTATTCACAATCAGGCAGATTTGTCGCTAACAACCAGTATATGGAAAAATCTGCTTGTGCATGCTACGGTTTGCGGTTAGACAAATCCCCTGACTCAATAGCGTGCTTTTCATAGATGCAAAAATGCACTGCCTATTCTAAGGATAACACAAACCTGTTTGGGACCACAGAATATACTTATGCACGCCCACTGCCCTGACTAGTTTGTACATGGAGGTAAAAGTGCATGGTTTATTTAATGCTGAACTTGATATTATGACCGATGGCATAGTGTTAGCAACCAACAAAGACAACTGCATGTGCACGGCTCATCAAAATACATAAGGGTCTGGTCTCAGAGGCCTCAGAGCTTCAAATGACTGAGTGCTAGTGTGGTGTGGGCAATGACGGATTTATCTTATAATTAGTAAAGCGTGGAGTGAGGCTCTATGTTCGTGTAGTGAATAGCGGGCTGAAATGTACATTGTTAAGACTATTTACACATAGTTACTGTCATCTGAGCGTGACAGTATTGAGGAACCACTACTTGAGTATGTTTGTGTTAGACAAACAATGGTTTCTTTTGCTCCAATTTCGGTATAATATACATAGTATAGGTATAGTACAGGCATAATTGTTGTAAGACCTGTCGTGCTGTATGAATATTGATATCAGAATATTGGGCGGTGAAAGGGAAGGATAGGTAACGAATGCATGTGAACGAAATGCATGAAATGAAAAAATAAAATAAGGAATGAGTAAATAAGAGGACGTCTGAAGGTGGCGCCAGTGACAGAAAAAATGAGGAATAGAAAGTTAGCTTGGTATGGACATGTAATGCGAAGGGAGGAAAGTCATATTACTAGAAAAATGTTGAATGTGCAAGTGGAAGGACATAAGAGGTGAGGAAGGCCAAATAAGAGATGGTTGGATTGTGTGAAAGATTACATGTGTGTAAAAGGAGTGGATAATGATTTGACGAGTAATAGAGACGAATGGAAAAGATTGACATATTTTTCCGACCCCGCTTAAGTGGGATAAGCGTAAGGAGATGACGATGATACATAGTATATTTACAAGTGTGACGACAAACCGGACTGGATTCGATTTGATTAGGTTACTTAAAAGTGCCGTCGTAGCGTTCGCTAGTTGTAGTGAGTGCATTGTCGACTGAATCGTCAAACCAACATCTATCTATTAAAAATTTTGACCCAATAACGTGCTTATTTATGTGTTCTGTTGTTGTGATATATATAAGAGTAAGTGTAGACGATCAGCTTTTGCCTAACTGTATATAATGTAATTATTTGTCAATAAATTCATGATCTCAATAGACTCGTGAAAAGTAGACATATGTTTAACTTAATGATTGTTATTGTTAATACAGGTAGAGATCAAAACAATATACGAAAAATATAATAGGTATACAATAAAATCATGGATATCGAATATTTTCTCTCCTGGTAGGGTACATAAAAGCGAATTCGAATTTCGAGAGCGAAAAAGTGCAGCTTAATGGACGTTGGACGCTCCATTATAGTATCCTATTACTACAATACACTCTTTTTAACAAAAAAATTCAACCGAATAAAAATCACAAAAATAACTAAAAAGCGAAAAATAACATCGTATGTGCTACCTTCTGATTACTTTGAACGCAGTGACAAGCCAGTGGCGTATTAATTAAAGCCGTTTCTGAAAGAAATACGGGAAAGAACTGTCTGAAAATCCTTTAACTTCATGATTTATACGGCTTGAGGTAATGCATCTCAGGGTTGGATTCAAAGTAATCAGAAGGCAGTACATACCTTGTTATTTTTCGCTTTTTAGGTTATTTTTTGAGTTATGAAGTCGTCGTTATCAACCCATATGCGGCTCACTGCTGAGCTCGAGTTTCCTCTCAGAATGAGAGGGGTTAGGCCAATAGTCCACCACGCTGGCCCAATGCGGATTGGCAGACTACACACATGCAGAGAATTAAGAAATTCTCTGGTGTGCAGGTTTCCTTACGATGTTTTCCTTCACCGATTGAGACACGTGATATTTAATTTCTTAAAATGCACACAACAGGAAAGTTGGAGGTGCACGCCCCGGACCGGATTCGAACCCACACCCTCCGAAATCGGAGGCAGAGGTCATATCCACTTTGTTATTTTGGCTCCAAGTTAGTCGAGTTATGAGGTAACAAACATTAAAAAAAAGGCATACACGTTGAATTGGGAAATTCCTCCTTTTTTTGAAGATGGTTAAGGCACGTGCTGTTATTACAAGAATTGTTGCGAAATAGATAAGAGATAAAATATTGAGAACCTTATCAATTACACTAGGTAACTGATCAATTTGAAGACTTATCTGTGTGGGTAACTTTAAGAGATCATATTAAGCAACAATTTTTGTATTTTACAAAAAGGATTAGACTGTTAAAAATAAGTACCAAATTAGCAGCAATTCCGTGGATCATGTTGTTTCTATACATCCTGAATCTGAAGTCTGGAAGTCTAGTAGCGATTTGAAGTACAGGGAATGCGTTGCAGAAAAATAAGTAGCCATAAACAGGCTGATTGTCAACTACTTTCAAACATCCTGTATAATGCATCTTATGTGCTCCTTTAACAAAAAAATAGTATAATCTTGCATTTCATCATATTTTATAATTAAATAATATGATAATAAAATATAAAACTCACGAGTTTCGTTCATCATGTACTTAAATTCTGAAAAAAAAAATATTTTTGCCAATAATCTATACTAATATACAGAGGTGAAGTTTGTGGTGATGTAGGGTTATGTCTAGATGCGCTACACTCAACTTGCGGCCCGCGGGCCGCATGCGGCCTTCCCGGCTTTTGTTGTTGGCCCATCTAGGACATCTGATATTAAAAAAAACATTATGGAAACTAACCCCGCGGGCCTTTTACCCACCGATAGTCGCCCGACGCCTCACGCGTACTGTACTGTACTATTAGCATCTCTTGATTTATACGCAATTTAAAAAAATAATTAAACAAATAAAAAAACCCGACTGCATAAAGAAATAAAACAAGCTCAGTCCAGAAGTGTAGAAAGCAATTAGAAAACAGTCGGGACCTTAGATATTGGATAGAATTATTTTCTTCTACATTATTTAATAGGTGCCGACTGTTTAATTTCGGATTTATTTGTTACGTTTATTACAAAGTACGATAACTTATACGTCCAACCGAGGTTAAGCAATATATTCTACGGAACGCTCAATATATTCAATAAATTCTACGGAACGCTCGACTCGGACTCGCACTTAGCCGATTATTTAATTTAGTCTATTTTATAACTTCACTTCACAAACCTGCTTGCACCTATAGTCATCCGCCTCGCGTATTTTGTATAGACAACTAATAAATAACGTTTTTCTAATTGTAGTTTTTTTTTAACATGGTCATGATATACCATTTTAGAATCCTCACAAGAAGCACTTGAATTTGATACCCATATTGCAATATTAGAAAAAAATAAATTTTTTTCACCTCGAGTCTATAGAGTCTCACAGTCGTCTTGTTATTTTTTTTTAGTGTCACCTATCTAAGAACACTTGGGTAATTGAGACAAATCTAACGATATCCTAATTACGTAAATCCGTTCAGTGGTTTGAAAGATATGAGGTAATAAAGAATATTACATACATACAAACATACATACATATATACATACATACATACAAGATACGCGCGAAAAACATAACCCTTCTTGCAGTCGGGTAAAAACTATTATCATACCTATTACGAAAACCTAAGAAATGATTTATTTATTTTTTGCGGCCTACGATACTATGACTATACCCCTGTTTGTGGCCCCTTGATGAAAAAGGTTGAGTACTATTGGTCTAGATTTACTAAAGTTACTTTGAATAAACATTTACCACAATTACCGTTATTTGTTAGTGTTATACACTACATTTCGACAGTATATTTACTATAGTTTCGGTTCCCGTAAGAGTACTGGAAACTATGTGGGTGAAACCGTGGGGTGTTTCCTATTAGGTATTTAATATAAGATAAATATGAAAATCTCGGTAAATAAATAACTCACATCTTGAAAATAAGTTTTATATTTACCGTCTTCAGCCAAGTTGTCTGAAGGCATCTCACTAATTGTAATAGCAACGCCACAAAATGCACCAACTATTTCTCGGTCCAATAACGACACCTCAAATATTGGACAAAATATACAAAAATCTTCCATGAGCCACAGATTTTCCTTAGACACAAATAATAATTAAAATACATATTTAATGACATTGTCATAGGTCCCACTCTGCCGTCATAATTAAAAAGGCCACAACTAACATTTTGTAAATGTTGTGCCCTTACAAGCATATGCTATCTTTGTCTAGTTTGTTGCTAAAAATGCACCAAAAATTAGTCAGATAGGCCTTTTTTCCTGATTCCAAATATGTATATAACTCAATTTTGAAAAAAATGTTAGTTGTGCCCTTCTTAATTAAGACGGCAGCACTGTATCTCATAAGAAGGCACAGAATATGGATGACGGAGTGAGCTATGCTGCGATCCAGCACCAGAAAGTGCAGTGTCGGTCGACCTTTATAAGGTAGACATCAAGTGGATTACATCCCCGTAGCCCAGTAAACGCTGGATGTTGAGGGTTCAAGACCGTGGTATTTGGAAGTCCTTATAGAAGACCTATGGCCAACTGTGGACTTCATCGTCAGATGTGCTGCTGATGCCGTGTCTAAGAGACGTGGTATGGAGAAGAATGGGATGTGAGATGGAAAAACCTTTAGTTTAGGATATATTCTGAGTTGCTGTATTCAATATTGAGGTTACCAAATTGATGAACTTTTTTAATTGCGTAGGTACCTATAGCTTGGCAACCTCGTTCGAAACACTCCCGATTTTGCGAGCGGGCCGGGGGGCGTGTAGCGATGGATGAAAAACCCACGACTGATGCACGTCACTTTTCCGTACGCACAATTTAACATCCGCGCATTCTTTCCCCCTGTCGCCCGCATATCATGGAAGTGTTATCAATAAACTTACCAGACTATGTAAAAAAAATTAAATCATTACTTTAATGAATAATATACGAGTATGTGATGTTTTTACCGGTTTCATAGGAGCGACGGGTTCCTTGGTAATACTTCTAAGTGTTTGCTGATAAAACGGTACGATTGTGTTAAGCGCAATCAATAAAGTACCACGGTGATAGGGTCCATCTTCATTTATCCCAAAAGATCCTTCATTCACCCCAAGAGACCCAATTGATGTGCCGTACATATGAAGTAGCGATGGGCCAAATGTCGGCAAAAAACCTCAAAAATAAAATGTACATCTTTAAAGTACTATCCTACGTTATAACAATGAACGAGAAAGTTTTTATTGGTGTAAAAACTATGGATTGAGCTGAAACTTGGAATGGAAACTATTATAGTCTTAAGAGCGCGCAGCGCGTCGGTAAGATATGGATAAAATTGATCACGGAGCGATTGACGCGCGACGCAAATTTTATGACGTGAGCGCCAAAACTATTTTTACCTAATTGCAAGTAAATTAAACAACATAACGAAAAACAAAATGGCCATGTTCAAGATATATACCTAATTTTCTATACAAAACAAAAATTTAAGAAAATAAGTTTGCTTTTCCTGAGATTGAAAGCAAAATGTGAGCAAAACAAGTATTTTTCAAAAAAATAAACTATCGAAAAAAGATTTACAAATTGTGTATTTTGTATAGTCATAACGAAGCTAACACTTTGAAATATCATTTACTCAAATATCAGGCTCCTAACTTTTCCAAAATCTGAGATTCAGAACCATTTGTAACCACCAAATTACATATTGCACACTCTTATGTGTGTCACTCAAAAAATACATTTAATTTTTCCATTGCAATTTCCAATCCTGTCCTATTACAATTTTATACAACGGTAATTCGAAAGACTATATTTCAGTTCTTATTTCTGATGCCTTCGCTTAATTTTAGATGATTTAAACGTGTCAGGCACAGAACGTGGCACATTATCTTCTTAACATTAATATCAATTTTTAGCGTTGCTATATTACAGGCCATACTGCCCATCCACTCATTTATTAACTGAAACTGGCAGTTTGATACTGTGTCGATCACGTTAACGTAAACGCGAATTTCTAACGAAACAGCGCCATCTGTTGCACTACTGCACAACGGTTTCAATTCCATGTAAATTAATGAAAAAACGGTTTCAATGATCTAGTGGCCGAACCTGCATCTAGTGGCCGAACCTGCAGGCGCAGACGCTTTCGGCGACGAAGATGGCGACGAGATGGATGACGCACATACCGGATTTGACACCGCCCCAGCGCAGGATAGCGAGTAATTGCAGTCCGCGCGGGGCACATGATTGACATCGTCGACTACCCTTAGGCCGAAAGGTCTCAGCCCCGAAAGGGGCTGGAAGAACATGACCGGGAGAACAAGATCCCCCGCGCCTTACCCGGGCAAGGAGGCATAGCCTCGAGGCCCGTACCCCCACCTGGATTTTTGTCCGGGAGGAGATGACCTGCCTGCAAATTCGCATTTACGTTAACACAATAGTAAAAGTATGAAAACATTGAAAACTCCCACTAAGCACTCAGGTACTTTTTAAATCGGGAAGCTTCGTTATACTAAGGTTCAGCATCAGCATTTGAATAAACTAACCATTTTCGCCATCATGAGATATCTGTCCCAAGTTTAAATAAGCGCAAGCCAAAACTCGAATAAAGCATCCCTCAGCCGAACAAACTTCGAAGCGGATAAATTGACTCATGTTTGGAAACATTTCCACTATCGATAACTTTTCGCAGAATACGGGATTTACGCTTCGACGAACTGTTGCAGTTTTCGCCTGCAATTCAATAATTTCCATATTTATAAATCCTGTGAAGAGTAGTATATATACAATCTGAATCCGCTTTTGTTTATTTGCCGTACTGTATATTTTATTTTCATCGTAAATAATCTATACTAATATTATAAAGCTGAAGAGTTTGTTTGTTTGTGTGATTGAACGCGCTAATCTCAGGAACTACTGGTCCGATTTGAAAAATACTTTCAGTGACAGATAGCCCATTTATCGAGGAAGGCTTTAGGCTATATTATATTTTCAAAAAAATTAGGGATCCTTCCTTAAACTCCAATAATGTTACCCGAGGTGTACAAAAGTATTATTTGGCATGGCGTGCGCTGCCAAAACTTTTGTTGATGTTAGAATAATATAATGTACTACAACTTTGCAGAACACATCGTTTTCTACAAAAAATATAGCGACAGCATATATCTGTCTTCTATATTTTAGCAGATATAGTACCTTTTGTACTTTAATAAATTATTTAATTCATGTAGTAAGGTTTACGTCATTATTTACACAACTAAACTTAAATCCTTATCAAAATAATAGTAGTATCCTTCTCAAAATAGTAATGTATATTTATGATTGCAGATTTTAAGCCCAATTGATACTTGAATTGGACTGCTAAAACTTTAAACAGGCAGTTACAACTTTTTATATCATTCGATTGTGACCGGTGGGCTACACCCAAATAGGAGTGAACCAGTAACGAAATTGGTTTGTAGAGTTACAATGGCCACCAAGACGAAGATCGTTCGATTATTCGACACAACATTAACATATTGAATGGACAATAATAGGGAGTTTATTGCTGTTTTGGCAAGCAATAGTAAATTAGAAGATTTTCAGACATTAAAATGTGCGCGAGTGATATTATAAGGGTTCCGTTTTTGTACTACGTACGTTTGGAACCCTAAAAAGTGTAGGTAACTATAAAAACTATAGGTAAAATAATAGCCATGATAGCCCAGTGGATATGACCTCTGCCTCTGATTCCGGAGGGTGTGTGTTCGAATCCCGGTCCGGGGCATGCACCTCCAACTTTTCAGTTGTGTGCATTTTAAGAAATTAAATATCATGTCTCAAACGGTGAAGGGAAACATCGTGAGGAAACCTGCATACCGCATTGGGCCGGCGTGGTGGACTATTGGGCTAACGCCTGTCATTCTGAGAGGAGACTCGAGCTGAGCAGTGAGCCGAAACAAGACTTTGAAAAAAATAATCTGAAAGGTTGTCACCCATCAAGTCATGGTATCACCATCAGTACGTAACTACGGAGTTAGTTAGTATCACCATTTCTACCATTCATTAGTTCTATATTTTATTTTATAAGAGAAAATTATAAAATTTTTCATGTTTTTTATAATTTTATTCATTGTTAGCCCAGTGGATGTGACCTCTGCCTCCGATTCCGGAGGGTGTAGGTCCGAATCCGGTCCGGGGCATGCACCTCCAACTTTTCAGTTGTGTGCATTTTAAGAAATTAAATATCACGTGTCTCAATCGGTGAAGGAAAACATCGTGAGGAAACCTGCATACCAGAGAATTTTCTTAATTCTCTGCGTGTGTGAAGTCCGCCAATTCGCATTGGGCCAGCGTGGGACTATTGGCCTAACCCCTCTCATTCTGAGAGGAGACACGAGCTCAGCAGTGAGCCGAATATGGGTTGACGACGATTCATTGTAAATAATTTTAAAAGAGCAACTGTTGTATAGATAGCCGGCTTCTCAACCGATTTCTGAACCGATGGTAGAGTCTTCTTTGTCTGACTTGATATTTCAAAAATTCTTGTAAACTAAGCTTTCTTGAAATCAATGAATTTTAAATATTTATTTTTTAAATCAAGCCGCAGGAGCCCTACGAATATAATATTTAAGAATGTCCAGCGAAAAGGTTGCTATTATGCAAATATCTAGTAACCTAGGACCTAGAACATTATTTCCCCAAGAACATATTTTTAAAATAAATTTAATGAGTAGAGTATTATCACTGCTGCTGAATAATATTATAAAGACGTAAAGTTTGTGAGTTAGGGAGATTGTAGGAGTATCTCTGGATCTACTTTTGAAAACTATTTTACCAATAGAAAGCTACATCTTCACCTAGTAACGAAGGCTAAATTTTATCTTCATTTTCTCACAGAAACGGGAACTACGCAGGGCGTCTGCTAATTAAAAGTAAGATCAACACTTGCGGAAAAATATAGCTTGAGTTTTAAATAGCAAATATTTTAAAGGGTTAGGTACCCTTTACGTAGTTCTAAAATAATATAAATGAAGAATAGGCTTACCACAAGACCACAAAAGGAAACCCGGACAAATGTACTCGGAGGTTTCCCCGAGCGTCTATCACCTTGTGGCTGCGAGCCACTTGATATGCCAAATGCTTGGTATATCGTGATCAAATAATTGGCCAATTGCTGTTCGGAACCAGAAGGCAGGAGAAGATTGCTGGGTAAATTATGCAAAAAAATTAACAAATATTAAATGTCAAAAAAAAATAATAGAAGAATGACATTATGAAATGTATCTTCATCTTGTTGGTACTGAATTAATTATATCACTTTGGAGCATGACATCTGCTATCACTTTTGTTCAACTTACTTACCAGGCTTACTTACCTACGAGTATATTCTGTTCAGGGATTCATCATTAACAGCCGATGGACGTTCACTGCTGGACATAGGGCTCTTGCATGGACTTCTAAATACGACAGTCTCGAGCCGCCAGTATCCAGCAGCTCCCTGCAACTCATTTGTTGTCCTCGGTCCACTTAGTCGGGGGTCGACTAACACTGCGCTTACCGGTGCAGGATCGCCCAACATCCATCGGCTCTTCGAACTATGTGGCCTGCCCATTGCCACTTCATCTTCGCGACTCACTGAGCTATGTCAGTGACTGGTTCGTCTTTTTTTTATTTCTGATTCGATCACGCATTGAAACTCCAAGCATAACTCGTACCGTCGTCCGCTGAGTGACTTTGAGCCTTCTGATAAAGGGTTTAGGGGTTAAATAAATCATTTTAATAAAACAATCTTACTCATCCATTTCCTTATTTGTTTCAAGCAGACTTGTAATATGTGTTTCTCCTCTAAATATAATTGATATATCCACTAGTAGAAATCCAGCGGTTAAGGCCCGTGTTTGATTTTGGAGATTTGAAAGTTGGACCCATTTATGGAAGACTTGATGATCTATAAAAGTTTGACCCTTCAGAATTGTTTATCCCTCAAACTTTGTGTATGTGATAGGTATTTATGGTGAATCGGACAAAACATTATCAAAGTAAATCATGGTGGAGGCGCGTTTAACTTATAAGTAAGTAATAGTTTATACTATAAGAGAAAGACCACAATATTATGCAACTAAAACAAAAAGCCTGACCAGTCTGTGATTAGCCTTTAGGCTATTTAAACAATTGCTTAAGGTATCCCGTTTAGAAGGGGGGGTGGACCCCAGAGGCACCAAACATACATTTTTTGTAGTTCTATGTATCCTTAATAGACCCATCGAATGGGGGAATATTGCTTAGAGTATCAAGCTTCCTTAAACCGGCACTGGGCCTGACTAGAACTTTAAAAATAATCCAATTGGTTATTATGTGTCGGAATCAAGATATGAAGCCAATCCGAAAATAAAAAAAAAACATAGATTTTACACAAACATTATCATTAATTTTTTTCATTTTTTTATTATGCATCTCTCTCACCCAACGCTTGACTACAATTACGCCTGATGGTAAGCATTAATGCGGTCTAAGTTGGAGCGCGCTTACCTTGAAGATGCCTATTCACTCTTGCTTTAAAGGTGTTCAAATTATAAGTGTCAGGAAACACAAACGCCGGAAGGGCATTATCATTACTTACGTGGTTGTATCCAAACAGTCCAGAGACCGATACTAGCTTCACCAAGCAAAGAAGATGGAGCATAGCATCTCGGTTCCATTACAGCGAGCCATAAGCTTGACTGCTGGATATCACGAATACTTGTGCAAAGCTCGAAAACAAAACTCTACAAATATGAGATTTCATTACTCGATGTGTACTGTTTACCAACAAAAAATTGGAAATGAAGGTAGAAAAAGGTTTATTTTATATTAAGTATCTATTGTTTGTTTATAAAATGTTACTCAAAATATATATATTAACTATATCTAATTGTTCTAAGTTATTAATCGAATTTAATATCATTAATTTAAGATCAAATTAATTAAAATTATTATAAAGTGTGAAATATACCATAATTTTCAATTTGTTTGTTGGTAAACAGTACACATCGAGCATGGCTGTAGTATAGAATATCTTATTATTGTTAATATTATAGGATTCTATATGTACAAGTACATGTAGTTGTATTTCAAAAACGTCTTCCGAAAAAAAAAATGCTTACACCATTTTGCAAGTATTGCCATAAAAAATTTCCAGGCGTAAATATAAATAATTTAATACTGCTAGCGTATGGATCTATGGTTTTAATTGAGCTTGTCGCATAAACATTATTTCCGCCATTACATTTTTTTTTAATTTGAATAGTATTGAGGTGAATTATAGACAATTTTACAATTATTGTCATCATGAAAAATCAGCTCTAGAGTAGGTACATGTGATTTGAAGAGTCTTAGGTATTATAAAAACTTGATTACGTATCAATAAATCAATATCAAAAAATATTTTCAAAAATACTTCTCTGTAAACAGGTTCCTGCATATTTCTACGAATACTGGTCCTGTGTTTAATTTTCCCGAGGTTCACGATTGCGTAAGAATTAAAGGAATTGCGATTGACCCAAGCAAGTTTTCTGGCTTCCAAAACATTAACTGAAATCTATAATTAAACATTCACGTAAAAGGAAATACGTTTAAAATAAAAAAAATTACGTCATGTCAGAAAATTGTTGGTATTTATGTGAATTACAGCTTGAGAAATGCTTTACAGTATTCCTAACTGCTCTCAATGTTATTTATGCATACTGTAATCATACATAGTCTTCCAAGCTGATCACAAATAGTACCTACATTACCAGTTGTATTTGTATAGATTAGTTTATACATTTTTATTGGATTGATCAGAACACAATTGTACACCTTTTTTAAACAACATAACCAATAAGCCGTCTCTCAAACTGCAAAAGACCGCAAAATGTCACATATGAAAAACATTCAATTAAAATCGCATACACTATAATTTACATCGACTCCACTGGTCTGCAGAACGACGACGGGCATCCATTGTATTTCGTGCAAAAAGGCAAGCGCTCCCACCAATAAGGGTTCGTAATAAATAATTTATAAGAATCGCGTATACATAACCTGAAAATACTGAGGCATCGCTTCCGGATTGTACTCATTTTCAATTCTGTATATAGGCGGCCGGACAACTTTTTGCCTTCCACGCTTCTCTGGCGACTTGCGCCGCATGATTTTATAATATATTTTTTAATGAATCGATGCGTCGGAACAGTATACACTTTGCGGCATAAATAAATCACGAGGCAAGGCGAGTTTCTTTTATAACGTCATCTGGGACATGTTGATTGCGGTGGATGACAATGAGAATTTGACGGGTTTTGACGTTTTGGGATGGTGTTTTTTTTTTGTGATGCATGAGTATACTGTTTTGAGTTTCGTCTTGTTTCGGGTGCCTTTTATATCGAACCGGTAAATGGCCGATAATTACGAGAACTTGACGAGACCGTATGCTTTTTCACTTATTTTCATGTTAGGAAGTATTTAACTACTTTGTTATGAAATTTAAACAACTATGTATGATCTAAATACCTGCGGTAGCCAGACCTTTGCTATTTTTATAAAAACTCTGTCTGAAAAGTTTACCAGTCAGTCCATGGTCCTGCTAGGTAAGTAGTAAGTGCGGTACGTTATTACAATGGAGTTTAGATCTTAGTGGCATTGGACCAATTTGCGTTTGCGTGATCGACTCAGAAATATGGAGATCCGTTGAAGAACCAAAGTCACGGATATAGCTCGGCGAGTCGCGAAGCTGAAGTGGCAATGGGCAGGGCATATCAAAGAGCTGCTGGGCTTTTGGGTCCCAAGGTATTGGAATGGCGACCCCACACCGGAAAGCGTAGTGTTGGTCGAAGGTGGACTGAAGACATCAAGCGGGCTGCAGGGAACCGCTGGATGGTGGCGGCTTGAGACTGTGGTGGTTGGAAGTCTATGCAAGAGGCCTATGTCCAGAAGTGGGCGTCCATCACCTGTTTGTTAATGATGATGATGAAGATAAGGCCATTGTTCTCCGGAAAGATATGAGGAACCATGTCCACAGTCACGAGTTTTGTGTCAACTTATCATGTATGCAAATTTTAAAGGTGTACGGCGAAGGGTTGCTTGAAGCCATTTTGAAGCTAAAGCAGAAAGCTAAGCGAAATCTAGGATTTATCATCCATTACCATCATGACTTACTTATGGTAGGTGTTGGTAGAATAAATTTTAGAGCGAATAAAAATTGATTGATGAAGTACCTTTTCTACCTGAAATAAAGTAAAAAGTTTTTAATTATGTTTTCCTTGTATGAATTCAGAATACGCTTTTCAACCAACGCTTTTCAACGAAAATCTTCATTAACGTTACGAGTACGAACAATACACATTCCCAATACTTTCAGTCGAGGTATTAAGTAATCCTGTTAACAAGATATTTCTAGAAACATTATCTTGCTGAATATATTGTAATCTGGATTCATGTTGTTTGCAGAAGTTTTTGCCGTGACAACGTCTTATAATTCGATGGAGCCGGCTGCACACTCGAAAAAAGGTGACGTCATGTGTCGTTCTCTCTCTCTAGGGCCAACTTTTTTTGCAAGAAATAAAGTATATTCTGGTCTATGAAGATTAATAAACAGTATTTTAGAAAAAGCGAACATATTCTTTCGAAAAATCAAAAAAAAAATTTGAAAAAAAAATTCGAAAAAAAAAAAAATTTCGTTCAACTATCGTCAGTAAACCGACTTTACAGACAACCGAATTTTTTGTTTGTTTCTCCGAATAAAATGAAATCTCTATATGTGTTTTTGTGAGTGTGAGTAAGAACTTCACCATCTTGTTCCTACTTCTCCTTTCTACCACAGAATAGCAAGACGCCGCGAACGGTGCATCCACATACGTCGAGGATATCCAGGCAACTCGTATGAAACGATTTGCATTTACATTTCTAAATAGCACAGCAAAAATTTAGAATGCCCTTCCGGCGTTTGTGTTTTTTGACATTTATAATTTAAACAACTTCAAAGCAAGAGTGAATAGACATCTTCTAAATAAGCGCGCTCCGACTTAGACGCATTAACGCGCTTTTCCATCAGGCATAATTTTACTCAATCGCAACCCTACTCGTATATTGCATAAAAAACAGTAACTTTATTATTTAGCTCAAAAGTTCTATTGTTATTAAATAATAATAAAGATAAAGTAAAGTACGAAACGAGAATTTATTGCATATAAAGTTTCGCTTTTCCTTTATTAACCTTGAACCCCTATTATGCAACGGTTTCATAACTTACTAATTAATCGTTGTGCGTTACAGGCGTTGAAGTGAGGTATTGTTATCCAGCGATGCAGCGAATATCGCAAACAATAGTGTATACCGTTGAAATAAATCGTGCCATGAGTCTGTCTTTATGGTAGACGATCCAATTTAGAAACGAACTTCACCCATCTGTTTAATGGATTAAAAATATTTTACAGTAGGTTACCTTAAAATCCCTGGCCAAACTATTATTAACCATTATTAACTATCATTATTCATAGTTTGGAAAGGAGTTTTTGAGGCAACCTACTCGTAACATTTTATTGACAATCTAATTTTTGATATAAAACACTTTTCATCCATTAAACAGATTGGTGAAGGTCGTTTCTAATACGGATCTTGGACTTTTATAGGTCGAGAGCCTATGAAGCCAGACAACCATTTTAGAAAGGCTGAAAGTTCGTCAACCCTTGCTCCCACCATAGGTAAGTACGGTTTGAAGTTTGGACCATGGAGGCTTTGGAAGGTAGCAGGTTACAAGCTCCTCAATTATTGACCAAGTATAAAACGCCAGTTCAGCACCTTGAGTTGAAGTGAGTCGCAGGTTTCTGGATGCAGGCAGCTCAGGATCGTCATGGTTGGATATCCTTACCTAAAAAAAAGACCTATGCCCTGCAGGGGACTTCCATCGACTGATATGATGATGATATAACTAATTTTTTTAATATTTTCTACATATCATCATGAGGAATCACGTCTCCAGTCACCAGGCTGTTAGCATTGTGGCAATCCATTGCTTGTAAAATTTCATTGAAAAAAATTCAAAGTTGTTTGAAGAGTTGCTTAGATAAAAGAGTGGTAACTAGCCACGGCCAAAGCCTCCCACCATCCGGAGATCGAATCCAGGACCTCAGTCTTGTAACACTCCGAAACCAAAAAAAAAATATACATCGTCTTTTATCATCATTAAAATATCTTCAATCTTAATAATAGACGTATTTAATAGATACATATTGATGGGCGATCGCAAGATTTATACAACGAACTAGAGTCACACGCCAGATCTTCCAAAATCGCGTGCTATGCGATCTTGTTAAAATATCTCCAAGATTTATAACGCCGCATCAATATTTTAATGAATTCTTTTGCTACTGTAAAGAAACAACATAACACAAGGCAGCTATAATTATGTACAGTTAAATTTATGATGAGTTATCCAACCATAGCGCAGGGCTACATAAGGCTAGCGACCCATTGTCCGATTTTCAAAAACATTACACGATTTTTTTTTCTTCAAATCAAATCAAATAAAAAATCATTTATTTCAAGTAGGCTCAGTTTACAAGCACTTTTGACACGTCAGCTGACTATTTCTAACCATTCTACCACCGGTTCGGAAGGCAGATTCTACTGAGAAGAAACCGGCAAGAAACTCAACAGTTGCTCTTTTTAAAAAATCATACAGTATTATAATTTTCAATTGATGATAACATTACAATTTCTTATAGTTTTGGTTTTTGTGTGAAGGTGGAAGCTGATCCAATGGCCTACAAGCGCTTTTATCTTTAAGGAACTCATCAATAGTTTAGTAAACTCGACTAAGTAAATGTTTCTTAACACATTGCTTAAAGCTATGCATTGGCAGGTCCATCACAGTCTTGGGGATCTTGTTATAGAAGAGTACACCCAAACCTACAAAAGTTTTTTTTTACTCTTTGGAGACGATACGCAGAAATAACTAATTTATGCCCGTGTCTAGTAAGACATGGGTTTAAATCTACTTTTCGTTTGTACAGATCAATATTTGTTCAATGTATCAATCTATAGCTTGGCTAGTTCGTTAATGACACTTTCACAGGCCCCCCTCCAGGCCCGCGCGGACCTTTGAGAGTGTTACGAACGAATTTGCCAAGCTATATACATACCTACTCGTATTATAAATCAGAGTCCTCTGCTGCGTCTTTCCGTCGATTTGCTATAAGCTCACAGACTGGATTTGCATGCGGTTTTCACCAATAGAGCGATTTATAAGAAAGGTATAATATACAATTTCTCACACACAAAGATTTGTGTAGATTATGGAATATTACGATAATTGTTAGAAGTTTCGGAAAACATCAAATTTGGAAGCATTAATCAAAAACGCTGCTTAATTCCTTGGAGATATATAACAAAAAACATGCAAGGTGTGACATTCTTCTTTTATTGATCTAGAAAACATTGTCTTTTTTACGCGCTATATATTAGCTTCACTTGTAATTATGTATGTAAGAAAATCTTGGAATCCTAATTTGACCCACTTCCCGGTTTTCGATTAGGATGAAATTTTGCACATGCTCTGAGTTCTGATGACAATACATGACTAGCTAAGAGACATCGCAAATGATGATATTTGGACAATTAAGAAGAACGAGGTTTTCCTTAATTGTCCGAATATCATCTGAGTTGAACTGAAGAGAAACTGACTTTCTCCTTGACGTTTCAAAGTTTTGTTTCAACGAATTTTGAACTTAAATAGGTAATGTTCGGTTAAAATAAAACAAGATTATATTTATAGGTCACAATATATTACTTTTATAGTATAAATAGGTTTACAGATATTGTACATACATTACTATAACTACATAGGTACATTTCTTAATCAATATACGAGTACTACCTTAAAAACCAGTAGGTATTACACGAAAATAAGAGGTTCTTATTTACCTTATTTTTCAGAATTCCGGTGACCAAAAATCATCTCTTTATGATTTACCTATCCAAACTGATCTACTTATTCTATTTTCGGAAGACGGATTGACCTTGGTTGTAGTGGTAAAGTGTATATAGACAGGCACATGTGAGTGAAAAAACAAGCGTCAGCAAATTAGTAATATGGTTATAAATTATCTCCTGTTCGTATGTTGACGCTAAGTAACGCTTTTTTGATGCCTGTATTGCTGTATACACAGAAAATAAAAACTTTAAGCTAGGGCTACTTGTTATATCCATGATTGTAAATAAATTATAATTTAACAAAGCATTAATTGATTATGAAACACGGCTAAAACTCACGTGATATTAGGTCGGAGTATGCCCGACTAGTTTCGAACCCATACGGGGCCCTTAGTCATGTGCTTGTTCTGGCATCGCGGCAACATGAATAACACTCACAATAGTTTAAATTCTACAATTAACAAAGCATTTCTGGGGTGCGGACGTTCCTAGACACCCACCAACCGATAAGTCCACATACCTGCAGCGCAACTGATCGTGTGTTGGTGGCGATCTGCATGTCATCAAGCACATTGCGACCAACTCACGGTCAGTTTTAACGGATGTCAAACCGTTAGCGCTGCAGGCATGTAGACTTATCGGATGATGGGTGGCTAGCATTAGTTTCCACATAGAAACCTTAGTAATTCTAAGCCATACCGTCTTCCAAAAATATAATTAATACAATATTTAAATACACCAGTATTTTTATTGAAAAATATTTTATTATTTTAATATTTGTGTAATTGTGTTAAATGTGTGGTACTTAGGTGTGTCAAAACGGTTAAATGGATTCGGATGAGATTTGGCACTAAAGCAGCTCATGTAACTCGTGTTTATAAACTCATGTGCTCATGAAACTTTGTCTATAAGACATTGTTGCGTATATTTACAGGCGTATGAGGCTTTACACCTTGGAACCTCGGGCTTAGAACACAGAGACACTTAGTATGGCCTCTTACTTGCAGGCCCTGTGAACGTATTGCTCTGTTTAGGTTATAGTTATTCACTAACCATCAGATGGGTGCGACACGCACTTGGCCAATTTTTCCAAGCCCACGCGCTGTGCATTGTAGGTAAAATTAACATTTTAGTGTTAATAATGTACAGAATTGAATTGATTGGAAATGAGGAGATCCGTAGAAGAACCAAAGTCACCGCTCATAGCTCAACGAGTTGCGAACCTGAAGTGGCAGTGGGCGCGGACATAGTTCGAAGAATCGATGGACGTTGGGGTCCCAAAGTGCTGGAATAGCGACCCCGCACTAGTAAGCGCAGTGTTGGTCGACCCCTCACCAGGTGGACTGACGACATCAAGCGAGTCGCAGGGATTCGCTGGATGCAGGTGGCTCAGTATCGTGATGTTTGGAAGTCCTTACCGAAGGCCTATGTCCTGCAGTAGGCGTCCATCGGCTAGTATGACGGTGATGATGAATGTACATAAGGATCCCTAAATTGAAAAATGGTGTCGTCACATCAAAAATATTTTCAAGACCTATCCAACTATACCCTACGCTGTAGGGTAGACGAAACAATATAATTCTCAGTCTTCTAATTAATTAACAAGCGGAAAATTATATGTTGGTCGATTAAACCTCATAAATAATTATTTTTATGATTTTATTATGTATCCATGAACAAAAAAAAAAGAAATATGTTTGACTGGCAGATGGGTTTAGCTAACATTTGACCATATTTTTAAAGACATCAAAAATTACCTCTCAGAAATAAACGAGTAAAACATTGTCATTCCAACTTTACATGTAGTACTAAAGTTCTAGTTTCTCAGTTAACATGGGTACGGTGATAGTTGCCTGTATGATGTTCATAACACGTACATACTATTATCGTAATCTTTCAGAACTGAAACGGACTGTCACCCGCACTATCCTACGAACTGTAATCTAGACTGTATGTAGTCTCTGAGTTAAATCGCGGACGGACAGACGGATAAACGAACATGGCGAAACTATAGTAGTCCTCTAGTTCCAAGTTAATATTTATTTAACACATAATTTTTTAAAAAACGTATAATTCAAATGTTATAATGTCTATATCATACAGTCGTTATATATATTATTACTAACACTGAAAACGCAAAACTTATTTTATATTTTATATAGGTACATCCTCGAGTTCGAAACATAATGGAAAGCAAATTATTTCACTTCAGAGCTATAGATATATTGGAAGATTCTCGGAAACTTGTAACAAAGCGTTGCCCGGCTACTAGTAATTGGCATACATCCATTTAGTTCAGTTCAAGGTAGCGACTTATATCTCTATTCTCTTTAGATCAATACTTGAATAGGATATTCGTTTTGAACTCGACTCGACTTCGTTATGTTCTATTCAGCCATCCTGTACCTATGGTACACTATTAGCCATAATGGTACACTAAGTAGGCACAAGATATATTGCTTCATAGGACACCGGACACCCTTGAAGTTATCAATGCTTTAAGCCTTAAGGTATAAGAGGGCTTGGCGGTACGTCTTTGCCGGTAGGGTGGTAACTAGCCAAGGCCGAAGTCGCGCACCAGCCAGAGCTGGACCAATTAAGAAAATCTCAATCGGCCCAGCCGGGGATCGAACCCAGGACCTCCGTCTTGTAAATCCACCGCGTATACCACTGCGCCACGGAGGCAGTCTGCTCATGACAGCGTCTTAGGCCATAAGTAATGGCGCGTGTAGGGTTCTTCATATTATTAATATTTGGTTATTGATTTTAACTTCAAAGCTTTTGTCTACAAAGACATATAACTACTAGGTACATAAAATAAACCCGATCTTTGTATTTTAGAAAAACTATTAAAATCCTAGATTGTTGAAGCAGCACAAAGACCATTGTATTAATTTATTGAAAAATTCCAGGAAAAAGAAATTATGAAGGAAACTCATTTTCTCTTATGTTTAGTATAGAGTGTCATAAGAGAATTCTCATTACAACCATGTCATACCAAAAGCGCTGTCATGAGAAGCTCTACTGTCAATGTAAAGTGCGATGGACTTAGAAGGGGTTTGAATTTTTACACCGATTTTCTCCTGTAAGTCGTGGTACATAGAATAATAATGCACACATTTAATAAAGCAGTCGTGTATTGTATAATTATATCCTATATTCTATGTCTATTTAGTAGGTATTTGAATACTAAGCTATACTGACTAGTATCACTTCTTATAGTAACCTAGTGAGCTAAATTATTTTGAGTAGATTAATTTAAATGCAATCGGTAAAATAATATTTAATAACATTTTTAATTTAAAAAGAAATCTTAATTATAACTTCACTAATAACATAGTGTGGTGTACTGGGTGGGTAAATAACGATTAATAATGAATCACTTAGAAGAGACATATTAATAAAACATTTTATTCTAAATACGTATGTTTAAGTTAAAATTAAAAATTTTGAAAACCCCCGAAGGTCATGAAATTATCTAGAATAACGATTTTTATGAAAGAAATTCTTTCCATAGTAACATAAAAGTTTAAGTAGTATTTTGTGAGCTGGACTGAAGAAAATTATTTACTTACTAGCTTTCAAAAAAACCGCATCGAATTCGGTCCACCCGACCTGTGCTACGTTATAAATTTGATGTCTGTCTGTCTGTGGCATAGACAGACAGACAGACAGACAGACATCAAATTTATAACGTTTTGTTGCGTCGGGGTTTATAAAGAAAATAAAGTGAAAAAATTACAGTAAAAGAAAGTAAGTAGGTAATAGAGAGTACGTGCGAGTAAATATATTCGTATAGTGTACATTGCACCCATAATGATACACAAGTTAGTGATAATTTTAGAATAGTTTTTATTTTAGGTCCAAGAACGTAATAAATGCGTTCAAACCTATTAAAAAACTATGGATTAAAGTATTTAAGTAATTTATGTATTGACACTTAGAAGTTTGTTATAAAGATGAGCATTACTATGGTACTTTAACCATTATTATAACCCGTGTGCATTAACTTGACACCTGGCTACCAAAATCATCCATAAAAGTACACACATTATTCAAACCAGGTGTTACGCACGAGATATAGACTAAATACTCGTAAATCTAGTTACAAACAATTTTTACAGACTTATTTATGATTTTTACTTACATAATAAAAACTTATTACAACTACGGTATATCCAAATACGTATTAAAATGCGCTAAAATATGGAATTATAATACATTTTAGTGGAATGTAAAATAATAATAGTATTGCTAATACTAAAAAATATTCATTCATTTGGTATTGAAATTATAAACGTATATTACTTATTAACACATTCGCTGCGGCACTGATTCTTCTGTACTTTCTTCTGGTGTGGTACGAGGTCAATTGACCTCGTAACTTTTAAAGGAGCTAGGTGTACGAGGTCAATTGACCTCGTAACTTTTAAAGGAGCTAGGTGTACGAGGTCAATTGACCTCGTACCGCAGCGAACGTGTTAACATTGTTACCAACAATAATTTAATATTTTACGAAATTAATAAAACTTGCTAAGTAATGGATTTAGTGCGAGGTAACTGTATACTAGATCGGTGGAGGTAACAAAAACCATTAACAAGAACAAAAAAATATCAACATTAAGGCCTCATTCGCACGAGAGTTAAAAAAGCGATGCGTTAAAACACAGCGTTGGCGGGCGTAGCGTATACGAGAAGTTGAATGAAGGTCAATTTCCAACACCCAAAATTGAAAATGCAACATTGCTCAATAAAAAATCGTCGTGTTTTAAAGACGCTGTTACTTGGGAATGCATTTGTTGTGTTTGAATGCTTTATTAACGCCCGTTAAAAAAATCGTGCGAATGAGGGCTAAGAAAACAAGAAACCAGTTTAAAAACTGGCCGTTAGATTCATACAATTGTTTACAGAGTGTCAGTACATTTCATTATAGGTCATCGGGTGGGGGGTGTGGACCCTCAGATCGTCTAAAGCTTGGAGAGACTCTGATAAGATCATGGTGCTTGGCACACTCGGTGGAGGTACGCCGCCGACCAACGCCCCGTTTGCTGGATGTCCCAGGTTGCCGTTCATCATAGATCCATGCTGGCTGGACTCTTGCCTCATCATATTCCGACGCCATTTTGCTCTTGCGTTTTGAAACCATACCTACAAACGATCTACATTTTAATCCTACTAATATTATAAACACGAAGGTTTGTATGGATGTTTGGATGTATGTTTGGATGTTTGTTACTCTTTAACGCCGCTACTACTGAAGCGATTTGGCTAAAAGGGTAAATGGTTTTGGAAAGGAAATGGATTTTACTCTGGATTAACACATAAGCAACTTTTTATCCCGAAAAATCCATGGTTTCCCGAGATTTGCGAAAACTGATGATTTTAATGATATGAATGTTTGTTACTCTTTCATGCTTCGACTACTTAACCGAATTAGCTGAAATTTGGTATTGAGATGTATTATAGCATGGATTAACATATAGGCTACTTTTTATCCCGGAAAAATCCATGGTTCTCGAGGGATTTGTGAAAAACTAATTTCCACGCGGACGATGTCGCGGGCGTCTGCTAGTCAAAATATAATTGTTTATTTGGACCACCAACAACATCACATCACACTACTATGTGTAAGTGTGTAAGTATGTTTGTTCCGCCTTTACGCTGCAGCACTGAATTCCACACGGACGAAGTCGCGGGCGTCCGCTAGTCATATAAACAGAACTAAATTGCCTTAAAAACTAGTGCAAAACATATAAGTTTACTTCAACTTGATATACTTGGCTAAAGTGATGATCATCACGTTCGGTTCGGTGTATTATAATGTATACATGTAAAATTTTTTGATAAATAAAATAATACTGACCTGCAATACCCTTTTTGAAAGACCAGTCTTTTGAGCCAGTTGTTTAAGATCCTTTGCGTCAGGGTTCTGATTGATTGCAAAGTATGACTTCATGGTGCGAAGCTGGTGATGCTTAAAACTGGTGCGCATGCGTTTAGTGCGTTGATTATGGCTCGAAACACTACCCGGTGAAGCGACTGACGAGTCGTAAGCCAGCGACTCCATTGATGAAGAGAGATCCCCGCGGTGAAGTATTTCTGTAAAGATTCATACTTCGTTACCTAGAGTATCGAGTTGACCACATGAGCACTCATACTGTTTAACATAATATAAAATATGGGGTCTGCCATAGAAATTTTAATAACATGGCGATAGAAATGTCTTTTATTCGTTAATTAGTCACTACGCACATGATCGTTTTAAATGGGTCTTTTATTGGTAGATAGAGGAGGTTGTTGAGCAACATATAGGCTACTTTTAATTCTGAAAAAAAATCATAATTCCTGTGGCATTTATCATCTGAAATTCACGCTAACAAAATATCGTCCGCTAGTCCTTTATAAAATGAGATATTATGTCGTTCTATTGAGTTTTATTCTAGACGAAAAGAAAATACACGATTCCATGACTAAGCCCGTGCGATGGATGTTATAAATAAATAAGCAAAAAACTACAGCAACTTAGTCACTGGTCTCAGCCACATCCTATAGTTTTTCTATTGTTGGTGACAGGAAGAGCACGGACTGATGCTGACTCTGATTGCAGATCCGGTTGTGGTTACAGACAAATTGCATTGATTTCGATGTTTTTTTTTTACTTTTACATTCCTTGCACATAAACAAAAAACCAGATTATTTTGTAGACTTACATGGATTACTGGTTAGGTAGTAGTAATCTATTATTAAAATTAGTTTTATGTTAATCACACATAAATGAAATTGAAGTGCCGTCTGTGTTTTCTGAAATGCTTATAGAATACATATCACATAGTATAAAACAAAGTCGGTTTCTCTGTCCCTATGTATGCTTAAATCTTTAAAACTGCGCAACGGATTTATGCGATTTTTTTTTAATAGATAGAGTAATTGAAGAGAAAGGTTTATATGTATTATATATGATAAAATCCCTGGTTCCATCGGTATTTAGTAAAAGCTGATCTCCACGCGGATGAAGTCGCGGGAGTCCGCTAGTTTAATACTAATTCACAAACAAACTGTTTTAAGGTCCGTCGCATTTCTTTCTAAAACGATTCACCCGATGTTAATCTGGGACTTTCACTGGAAAATAGAAGAGTTTAATGAACAACATTAGTTTATTCCCCAGAAAATTATCGCGAGCAGACTTGGTAGAGTCCTTTGTTCTATAATATGTATGACAAAAGTTAAAGTCAAAGTCAAAATTCATTAATTATTATAATTAGGCTTAAAGTAAGCCTAATTATAATAACTTTTGAAACGTCTTTTGAAACAAGCACTTTTAAAACGTCAGGTAATAATATTAGATAATGGTGATAATAAATATTTGAAAACTAAAGTAACGAGAGTTCCAAACGCGCGTTGGTCCGAGAAAAATTAAATGATAAATAATATTCACATTCATCATGATTATATAATGATTTATTTATTTTGCTATTATCCGTGAAAATTCGGCGAACCCATGCGACAACGTCACCCAGGTCTGACTAAGTACTCTCTACGTACGTTTCACCCCGAAACCGGAGCATCCTCAGGAGATGTTGACTCTACAACGTGCAATCAGTCAACATCTCCTGAGGATGCTCCGGTTTCGGGGTGAAACGTACGTAGAGAGTATTTTGTCGGACCTGGGTGACGTTGTCGCATGGGTTCGCCGAATTTTCACGGATAATAGCAAAATAAATAAATCATTATATAATCATGATGAACTTCCGCAAAGTAACGCCTGCTTCTATCCAATAATATTCACATTGACATATGGATTAACCCTAACCTGGAATCCGCTATGTAACAGAAAAATGATAGATATTAAAAAAAAATTGTAATGCTCACAAACGTTTAAAATATAATTAGTTTGATATGACACTCCTAGTCTGATATTCATAACTGTCTAGGCAAATAACAGGGGATGATAAATGTTAAAGTAATTGAAAGATCCTGATCAAGATAACCATTATCGCACCGAAAGGACGGTCGGTTAGACCCGGTGGCGTAATTTATTAATTTCTCGCCCCAAACCTCTGGGTGGTTGTGGTTGCGCACCGGTGCAAGAACACCTAATTATTTATAATTAAATATTACAAACCTTGTTTCGTTAATTTACTGCCCCTTATGAGAAACTATTCAAAAGAACTTCTTTTTGTTAATAACGTTTATTGCTTATTCATAGAAATAAGGGAGAACTAAAGATTAAAATAATATCTAATTCTTTTCTTTTCTTTTTTCTTTTTTTTTTTTCTTTTTTTTTATAAATATACTAAAACAATACACATCACTATCTAGCCCCAAAGTAAGCATACAGAGTAGCTTGTATTATGGGTGCTAAGATAGTTGATATTATAATATTAATATACAATTATATACTACATATAAATACTTATATAATGTATAAATACACACAGACACTGGAAAACACCCATGCTCATCACACAAATATTTTCCAGTTGTGGGAATCGAACCCACATTATTTCAATACTAGTTGACGCCGCGCAGTTTCACCCGCGTTGTTCCCGTTCCCTTAGGAATACGGAGATAATAGCCTATAGCCTTCCTCGATAAATGGGCTATCTAACACTGGAAGAACTTTTCAAATCGTATCAGTAGTTCCTGAGATTAGCGCGTTCAATCAAACAAACAAACTCTTCAGCTTCATAATATTAGTATAGATTGGTCGATGCCGCATAGTTTTTCTACTCAATTTGTTTATCTATTTTTATCTAATTAATATTCTGGCTTTTCTTTTTACCTATACTAATATTAGTAGATATATAGATAAATAAAGAGGAAAGATTTGTTTGTTTGTTTGTATGTTTCGAATAGGTTAAGGATTTGGAACTACAGAACTGATTAAAAAAATTATTTTACTATTGGGAAGCTATTTATTTTTTAATAATATTGTTGTAATAATCAATCAAGTTAGAATCGCAAAAACGAAAATACGATGAAAATGGATGAAGTGTCTTGTCAGAAGTTATACAATCCGAAATTGACCCGAACTGGGAATCGAAACCAGGACCGGAACTACTGACTGCGCCAGAGAGGTCTTCAAAAGTTCTCGTTTAAGATTATCACTTGTCGTCAAAATAAACCGGCATATTTGTTTGGGGAAAGACTAACGACTCCGTTATCGCGGGCAGTTGCTCTCACCATTAAATAACTAGATTTTATTGACAGAATTAACATGTTACCGACTTTACGTGAAACCTTTTTTTCTCTCTAAAACCCGGTAATAAAGCATCGCGGTCGTAAAGGCTTCGATATTAACGATTGGTTGTAAAAAAATAAAGGAGCCATGCAGGAATACGTGTTTTATTGCACAGATAGGCGCCGCGGTTTGTGGTGCATGTTTAAAAATTAAACATCAGAAATCAAAAATCAAAATTAATTAATTTCAAGTATGCTTACTTTACAAGCACTTTTGAAACGACAAATTTGGCTATTTGTAAATACTTGGCTCGGAGAAGAGCCGGCAATAATCAGTACCTACTTAAAAGTAAGTTAAGCTACAATAAAAATCAGGGACACATGAAAAATAATAATAATTATTAAAATTATTAAATTATATAACACTGACACTGCTTCAGAGGGCCTAGTGGTAGTTCTATACTGTGACGATCACGTTAACTTAAACGCGAATTTCTAAGAAATTGAAACAGCGCCATCTAGTGGCACTACTGCACAACTGTTTCAATTCCATATAAATTCACGTTTACGTCAACGGGATAGTAACAGTATGAAAATATTGAAAACTCCCACTAGGCACATGTTTATACAAACAGTTTATGCACATAAAACGAGTGTAGTCTGTCATCAGCCCCCGATGCAAAAAGAGGTGTGTTATAAATTTGACGTCGATGTCTGCTTTTTGTGTATGTGTCTGTTTGTGGCATCGTAGCACTCAAACGGATGGACCAATTTCAATGCAGTTTTTTTCATTTGAAAGTCAGTTTCCTGGCAGTTTTACTTAGTTATGTTGGTTAATATCGATCCTGCTCAGTAAGAGTAGCTCTTTTCCAAAACGATGTGAGGCATTTTTAACTCCCGAAGCAACAAAAAGAAAGTTCTAAGTTTGATGTCAATGTTGTATGTGGCATCGTAACACTCAAACAGTGGGATCGATTACGATGCGGTTGTTTCATTTGAAAGATATTAAGTCAATAATTTCTTTGATCCAGCTCACACATTGTAACACTATTTAAATATTCTGTTATGATGGAACCTCTGACATAAAACATCTGACTTCTAGCCTTCGGGATTGTTAAAACTTTAAATATTAACTTGTTTTACTGCAGTCTAAATATGTGTTCATCCTAGACTAGATTGATTCGACAAAGGTCAAGACAAACTTATAGGAACATTTTCTATTATGTTTTCTATATCGCTAAAGTCTGTCACTTGGGACAATAACATTAATAAAATTTTGGAAGACCTTGTAAAACGATATTGATGTGAAAGGAAAGCTGTCAGTTTGAGTACATATTTTATTTCCATCCAGACCTTCGGTAGTTATCGAACAGTTCATGGTAAATCAAAGTATGTCAATTGTCACAGAATAATGCCGAGAACGCGTCATGAGCTAAATTCCTCATCCTTATATTATTGACATTATCAGAATTACTTTGTTATGTTTCATTATAACTTTTAGCGCTTAGTTTCTGAGTTTTTTTTTGGACTGCACGTGAATGTAATGATGCATACCTAGGACATATGATCCAGTTACGTAGGTCTAATTTCGAGAAAGAGGTGAACCGCCGAATCTAACTGGGCTGGGCTGCATTCGAGAAACTTCGCGATATCTTTTCGTCCGAAATTCCTCAGTGCCTGAAGACAGAAGTCTTCGAACAGTGCGTGTTGCCTGTGACGATGTTCCGAAACTTGGTCGCTAACTATGGGGCGGGCGATAGAACGAGCTATATTAGGAGTATATCTGCGTGATCGAATCATAAATGAGAAGATCCGTAGAAGAACCAAAGAGATCGATATAGCTCAACGAGTCGCGAAGCTGAAGTGGCAATAGGCGGGGTACATAGTTCGAAAACCCGATGGACTGGTGACCATAATTAGTCGAAAATTTAAAATTAAAGTTACGAAGGTTCCAAACGCTCTTTGGAATTCCAAACGAGAAGAGCCTGCAACAAACGTTCTAAGCTTTTATCATTACTTAGATGACTTTAGCTGTCTTGTTGGTCCAGTGGTAGGTAAGCTTAATATGGAGTTTCGGAACATGAGATCCTAGGTTCAAATCCTGGGTTGAGGTACGAAATACTTAGTTTTTCTTTTTTATAAGAACTTTCATTCAAAAAAAAATAATTAAAAAATGAAAAAAAAAATAGAATTTTATCCAAACTGAGAATGCTACCGAGGAACATGGAAATTCTTTCAAATCAGGTATCAATAGGCAAACACCGTCGATCTGTAATTTTTTTGATCAGATTAAGTCGGTTCTTTTAGCCATCGCCGCCTAAGTGGAATGCTGCTTATCTATGGCCATCTATCTGACAACACTCGGTCAATGAAGTTGTTAGTAGTCTGTATAGAGCAATAAATAAGTAGCTGTTGTTTCGTGTCAAGTACTGACTATTTATCTAACATACACTTTTAATAAATTTCATAACTTACTGGTCGACCAGGGTAGCACCTTGGTCTTTTTGATGTGAACACATTTTTAAAACTATACTGCGTTAATAAGAAGCAAGTAACCATCAACCCATACTCAGCTCACTGCAGCGCACGAGTCTCCACAGAATGAGAGGGGTTCGGTCAACAGTCCACCACGCTGGCCTAATGCGGTTTGGCAGACTACTCACACGTATTGTTATCAACCAATATTCGGCTCACTGCTGAGCTCAAGTCTCCTTTGAGAATGAGAGATATATCATTTTTTATTGTATTTTCGTTTTAGTGATCATACACTTAAATACATAATAACCATGCGCTGATGTTCATTGACACTGCATGTCTAACTTATTATGCTAATCGGCGTAACAAGTAGGTTACGGCTGTATATAACAGATCTAAGAATGCCTTTTTCATTATTTTGGCTAGAGTAGTGCCTGTTTTTAAATGTGGAGATCGGAAGGATATAACAAAATACAGACCAATATGTATATTATCGGTATTTTCAAAAATATTTGAATCAATAATCTGTGAGAGACTAAGTTGGCATTTTAAATCACTGTTAATAGATAATCAACATGGCTTCATAAAAAAAAGATCAACTATATCAAATTTAACATTATTTATAGATGACATTACTGAAGCACTAGATAATACTGATCAACTTGATTGTGTTTATACAGATTTTTCTAAAGCGTTTGACGTTGTTGATCACTGTATATTGATAAAGAAGCTCATCGGTTATGGTGTTTGTGGAAATGTTATCAATTGGATGGAATCATATCTAATGAATCGTGAAATGAATGTTGTTATTGGAGGCTATCAATCAAAAACATTTATTGCTACTTCTGGAGTGCCACAGGGTTCCAACCTTGGGCCTACATTATTTGGAATATTTATCAATGATATTATAACTTGTTTTCAATATTGTCAATTTCAGCTGTACGCTGATGACCTCAAAATTTATACGAAAATAAAAGACATGAATGATTCTAAAAACATGCAAAAAGATTTAGATAGACTTTCTAATTGGTGTTATAATAATAATATAAAATTAAATCATTTAAAATGTTTCAGTATTACTTTCAGTCGTAAGGTTAAGAATTTCAAGTTCAATTACAGTATAAATGGAAATATATTGGAAGATGTTAAAATTATAAAAGATCTTGGGATTACATTAGATAATAAATTGAGCTTCATACCACACATAGATAGTTTGGTAGGGAAATCTCTCAAGTTATTAGGTTTTATTATTAGAAATACAAAAGAATTTAAAAATTCATCAACAAAATTAGCCTTATTTAATACAATGATCAGAAGTAGACTTGAATACTGTTCAGTAGCATGGAATCCGTATTATCAAGTACATAAGGATAGAATTGAAAGAGTACAAAAAAAGTTTTTACGACATTTAGCATTTAAAGATAAAATATTGAAGGAAAGAACCAAGTATGATGATCTCTTAAAATTTTATAAAACGGCTTCACTATCTAACCGTAGAGATTTGATAGACCTTTGTTTTTTGCACAAAATTGTTAATTTTAAAATAGATAACTCGGAGTTGCTGAATAGGGTAAAACTTGCTGTGCCGAATAAAAATGCTAGATCTCACATTAAAAATAAACTAACTTTTAGGCCAAGAATCACAAAAACTAATCTGGGGAGAAATGCTCCTATTGAAAGAATAGTGAGATCGTATAATAATATTTTTAAAATGGCAAATCTGGATATTTTCAATTGCGGTTCTAATTCTTTTAAAAGTAAAGTTAAAAAACATATGTCGAAGAATAATGTACTTTAAATGCATTCTGTTTTTGTTTTAAATGTAATTACTTATTGTTAATTCCCATTATTATTGTTGTAATTACATTTTTTTTTCTTTCTTTCATTTAGTTTCTTTTTTTTTATTTTTAGTGGTAGGTAGATTTAGTTTTTGTTTCTTTTGTTTTTAATGGTAAATTAAGAATTGTATTAAAATAAACGCATGTTGAGTTAGCCTGTAAGTGGGGTGTACAATGTAGCATATTACATTTTAATGCATGTTATGTTTAATTAGTCATAAGTTTTTTTTTTGTATACAACGTTGGCTTCCGAATAAATAAATAAATAAATAAATATTTTGTAGCCAAAATTACCAGCTACTGCATTACAAATACGGATAGTTTAAAACATGAACATGCAAAACGTTTAAAACTACATAAACTCTACTCTTTCGCTTAACTATTGGATCAAAAGTCGAATACAGAAGGCAGTGATTCTTGAGACGGCGCGTATTGTGAGGAGATTCCTTACACTGAAGCCCTGACCACCGGTCGCTTGGGCACTCAAATGTCCCGCAGCGGGAGGGTTTATTTTTTTAATTAGTCTTAATAGTGTTTTGTATTGTATTTTGTAATGTATGACATTGTTAAAAATTAAAGGAGAAATTTTGGCGCTTATTTGGCCCAAAGGTTAATTAATCCTTGCTATCCATAGGGGTAATAGCGCTAGTGTATTGGGTACTTTGCCTCTGGATGAACAATTAGATGGTGTGTATTTGTTATAATTATTTTATTTATTATAAATTAAAATTTAATATGCTGTGTAATTCTTAGTTAATTTATATATTTTATTCGTCATTCTATTGTATTGAGTGTTAATGTATATAATTAAATTGAGTACTTTCCAAGGAGAAATAAATAAATGAGACAAAATCTAAAAAAAACTGTTAAACGAAAACTGGTGACATAGATATTACGTTCGTAAATAAATCATGTGTGAACTGACCCATTATTGTAGTTAATTAAGGGTTTCACTGTGTGCTTCGGAGAGCGAGTTTGGTTCCGATTATTATCATTAACATCTGATGGTTATCGTTTACCCTAAGTAGTGAAATTATACTAACCTGTGCCGTGTGATTCATTATTAAAGTTAACTGCCGACAATATTTACCCTCTAAACAAAATGGGACCATTTTTATCTTAACACAAGGTTCTGTTTTTTTTTTTATTCTTTACAAGTTAGCTCTTGACTACAATCTCACGTGATAGTAAGTGATGATGCAATCAAGCGGGCTAACTTGTTAGGAGGAGGATGAAAATGCACCTTTCGGTTTCTACACGGCATCGTACCGGAACGCTAAATCGCTTGGATAAACATCTTTGCCGGTAGGGTGGTAACCACGGCCAAAGCCTCCCACCAGCCAGACCTGGACTAACTAAGAAAATCTCAATCGGCCCAGCTGGGGACCGAACCCAGGATCTCCGTCTTGTAAATCCACCGCGCATACCACTGCGCCACAGAGGCCGTCAAAAGTTAATTTGTTTATAAAAAAGTTGTTTAATAAAAGAATACTTTAAAAAAATAGTTCAATTAACTTCAAGAGCTCTGAAATATATAGTAGATGAAAAAATAACGTCGTATGTGCTATATACAGGTGTTTTGAAAAAGAATAGGTGAGAAGATGACACTTTTGTTTTATTTTGATTTATATTTCTTAATTCCGATGTAAAGGGTATTGGCTAGTAGAATTAAATATACGGACACTTAATGTCTTAGGTTGTTCAACGCTGGTTTTCCACTTTCCATCAGGACCAACTGCCATTACCGTCATCTATTACCTACTTACTACTTAGGCATAGATCCATGGTTACAACGACTTTTATCACAGCTCATAGCCGAATCTTTTAGAACCCGTCTTTATTTTAATTTTAAATTAATATGTAAATATGACTGTATTTATAGATGACCATGCTATTTTTTTTTTATTTGCACACAGATAATCGCCAGCATATGCCTGCCATCAATAGAAATACGCTATTTCTTATCTTAAGATAATAACGAACGAGCCTGTCAATTTAACATGGTCTCTGATTCGAAAGACCTGACTACCTTCATTAGACAAATAAGATAATACTAATTTAAAAAGAAAGTTTGGGATATTATCTACCATTTTTTTCATATACGGCAGGTGACCTCGTGGTGCATTTAGGTCGACGGTACAGCCATTTATTTATGAGGGGGCCTATTTGAAACGATCGCCCTTGTTTACTAATTCAAATTTTGTTTTTATGGAACGGATTGTTTGGCGGCTCTTTAAGCTGATCATTAACTTTTAATTAAACTTGTGGGTGATGGAATCGTAATGATTAATGCGGTTAATGTTGTATGTTAAGTCGCTTTTATTACTTTCATCAAAAGTGTGTTTTATTTGAATAGTTAAATAACTAGATACAAATATTATAAAAAAATAAGTTCATATTTAGTTTTTGCTTTTAGTACCTAGGTACTTCGGAATTTGTTTTTTGTAAGAACATTTTTCTATTAAGTTTTCTATAAAATTTTATTAATTTATTTTGCAAGTTGGCCTATTCACTATTTTGGTCTTTATTATCAACCTATTAAAATAAACATGTAATTAATTGACAAAATTTCATCTACCTACTGAGTGATATCTACCATTAAGCACCGGATGCAATTTTTACATAGAATCTTAATGTCAAAGATAGTGAATTAGCCTGCAGGACAGCATTATTTTATACCAAGTGACAGTCTTTTGTTTTTACGATCACCTAACATGATCATTTTAACGAAATTAACATTATTTCGTTGAATAAACATTACTACTAGCTACTACTAGTGTGTCGTGTACGTGAGGAAACCTGCATACCAGAGAATTATCTTAATTTTCTGCGTGTGTGAAGTCTGCCAATCCGCATTGGGCCAGCGTGGTGGACTATTGGCCTAACCCCTCTCATTCTGAGAGGAGATTCGAGCTCAGCAGTGAGCCGAATATGGGTTGATGACGACTACTAGTGTGTGTTAAGTGATTTAATTATAAAAGCGATGTTAGATGATCACCAAAAAGGAAAATCAATGAAAAGCGAAGGCTCTTGTTTTGAATCGTACACTGAGATGAATAATTTGTAATTAAGTAACCAGCAGGCATACTTCAAAGATAGTCAATAAGACTATCTTTGAAGTATGGTAGTTGACATATACGAAATTGAGTATATATGTAACAAATGTCATCCGATGCTTACTGGTGGACATGACACAGTATGCAAATGACATTTTGCCAATTGGTTTGATGTTTATTTTAATAGGTTGATAATAAAGACCATTATAGTGAATAAGCCAACTAGTACTATCCTGTCCTATCCTAGAGTGGTCAACCGGTCAACTATTCATAACTGACTTTAAGTAAACACTTTTAATAACTAACCTACGACTTGATTGTAAGACAAAAGCTTTTAATATGGTCAATAAGGAAACAGTTCATATCGTTGACCAAAATCTCGTAGCAAGTGTTTCCAGCTAACGCATTATAACGTTTATTTATGTTTTGTAATATGTATCTAAAAAACCACTATCATCGGCATTATTAAAGTGCCGCTAGCCACAATGTAGAATAACTTTTTGAATCAGAATTTCAAAGTAAATTTGATCTTATTACCAACACATACGGTTTATATTTGTATTTTAGTTAACGATTGAGTGAAAGATAAGCGACAGAATGTCAATCCACGCGATGCCTGTTCCATTACTTTTTTTATGAAATTAATTAATTATAAATTTCATTTCATTTTGTGTTTAACAGTATATGTCGAATGTTTTTGTATAACACAAGTAGATGTAAGTTCTACTACTATGTATGTTTTTTGGTATGTATGTTATTAATTTTTCAAATTCGTAATTCGAATTTCGAAAATAAAAATGAAAGCGTTTGATTTCTTGCAAGATAAACAATCGTCGTGAATATTTTGTCCTATTCTTTTGCGTAGACGATGCGATATCAGATGTATAAAATAGAAGCTTTGTAAAAAAAAATCAACAGTCTTCGGAAACTAAAAAACAAAGTATAACATCGTTTTTGAAGGTTATTCTTAGACTTCTTTTTCTATATGAGACTCAAATTCGTTTAACAAATAATATTATTTTTATTTGGGCGATTATACAATTCGTACATTGCAAAACAACAATTAAGTTTCTGGAAAATAAGTAGGTTACATTTCCACATTATAGCAAAATATGATACCAGAAAACATCTATCTCATACGAAACTTTGAATTGAGTAAGATTTAAGTGTCAAAGTTACCCTAGTGAGTGACTTTTCAATGATCAATATTTCGATTATCGATAAGTCACGGAACCTTTTCAAGAGCGCTTAGTTCCCATTATCGATGTCACGCGCGCGTCTCTAGTGGCCGTGTTTGCCAACATGGCGGATTGTTTGGCGGGAAAACACTAATTGATAACTTGTAGTGGCCTATAAAAGATCGTAGATATTGGGTTAATTAAATATCGTTGTACTAGACGTAACTTTGTATCTTTTACGCGAATCGTGTGCGTAATAAAACATGTGTTTTGGTGATTTCTCTGGCGCAGTTAGTGGTGATGTGGTTCTCGACAGAGGTCCTGGGTTCGATTCCCAGCACAGATCAGTTTGGGGTTTTATATTTTCTAAATAGACTCAAGTCAAATCAGGCAAACATCCGGCAAAGGCGTACCGCCAGGTGATTTAGCGTTCCGATATGACGTCATATAGAAACCATCAGAGGTAAGGGTAACGCTAGAATAAACGTTAGAACGCTTCCATCTGTATCATCACTTAACATTAAAGGAGATCTTTTTTTTTATTCTTTACAAGTTGAATTTGACTACAATCTCACCTGGTGGTAAGTGATGATGCAATCTAAGATGGAAGCGGGCTAACTTGTTAGGAGGAGGAATCCACACCTCTTTCGGTTTCTACACAAAATCATACCGGAACGCTAAATCGCCTGGCGGTACGTCTTTGTCGGTAGGGTGGTAACTAAACACAGCCGAAGCCTCCCAACAGCCAGACCTGGACCAATTAAGAAAAACTCAATCGGCTCAGCCGGGAATCGAACCCAGGACCTCCGTCTTGTAAATCCACCGCGCATACCACTGCGCCACGGAGGCCGTCAGATCGCAGTTAATGGCTATTTTGTCATTGAATAAAAAAAATATATGTTTAGCATAGTTAAGGTTAAAAGATACCCATGTACGAGTAGAAAGAGTGCAGAATGAAGCAGAAATTTCTGGTCGAATTCAAGGGAAAAGTAAGCTTTTCCCCTAAACTCGACCGCGTGTTGCGCTTATGAACTTGTTATCAATGTAAACTTTAATTTTGCTAAAAGTCACGAACATTCGCGATTTTCGTGAAAAGTTTTCGCTTCAATTATTAGGTAGCGACTAGAATATCAGGGCCTGTAGCCATGTTGCACGTCGATTCTCTTTCTACAAATACTGACGCTTCAAAACTAATGTATGAAAATAACAGATTCGATCGACAACTTAATCAAATGTCCTGTCCTGACCTGTCAGTAGTGAATATCACCCCCATGCATTTGATACTTTTCGAAACGTTAGCGTTTGTAGAAAGAGAATCGACGTGCCGCATGGCTAGGGCCCAGGTATAGCGGAAAGACGTGTGGCGACGCGTTGACGCGTGGTCTCTGTGCCAATGTGAATAATATGTATTCTTATAAAAAACTATTCCAATTCAATTACAAATTTAATTTAGAATAGGATCGTATTTATTACTTTGTAGGTCCTAAATATTATTATTGTTGGTTTGTTTACTTTGCGTACGTAACAAAGTATCCCGTACGTTTATAGTACGTAACCCGTACGTAACAAAGATACCTCTTTGTTGAGGAAGGCTGTATTGTTTGCTTACCTATATCACTCGTAAACATCAACAATGGTTCTCTTTTTCGTTATTATTGATTGAATATAATATTATAGTACGTTTCAATTACCTGTGATATTGTACTAATGTAAATATAGATAATAATGCTAAAAGTAAAATAGGTACATACCTATTTATCAACGTTTAACCACAATTTATCGATAAATATAAACTTTTAGTTTCAAGCGAAAAAAATAACTATGTTTCATTCTGTAGTCCATTCAGACTTGTGCTATGATTAATCGGGTCGAGAAGTCACACAACCTGAATTCACCTCAATGAGTGCTTCGCATTTCGACGCCATAAAGAATAATCCAGACGGCCGACCTCGCCGATGGGTCCAACACATCCAACCACGTTTTTCCTACTCTGGCTTACTAAGCTGACGCGTGCGAAAGAGGGACGAGAACAGTTTTAAGAGCGTGTCGTCTATTCATTAGTTGTGATTACAGCCGAGCCGGGGTGAATTGACATCTGGGACGCTCGCACGGGGAATCCGTCCTCGTACTTTCCCTTCTGAGATTTTTGCAAAATTTTATGCGACCATAATATTCTATGAAATATGTATCGTATATTTTATAAATATTAAGGCGAACATCATCATCGGGTTATAAATATATAGAATAGTTCTTAAAGCTACTTGTGAAAAATTTATAGAAAACTAGTGGAAGTCGCTAGCGGAACTCTCTCAAAGGGAAACGGAAAGGCGGCGAGGTATTCTATTTTAAAACTCGTGCGAAAGGAAGGTAAATGCTTTATATAAGCATTTTCCGAGTCGAATGAGGAAAATAACTAAGGGGCTGATCATTTTTAATTACATTTTCATTACGTAGGTTTAAATAAAAATTCGCTTTTTATATGATAACATTCGCAAAGGGCGGCTTTGCCTTTAAAAGAATTTTATTTAGTATTTACTTACCTAAAGCTGTGCTCGCCATCCTCATCGTTTGAACTTGCATATCTTCTGGGGAACCTTGGGCCACTTTTCTCTTTCTTGGTCTACCCTTTTGGCTCGGGCCTCCATTGTAGTATTGGTTTGGTGAATCCCCCTCGCTATGCATTTCTTGGCACCTGTTTAGAAAAGTGAAAAATGTATATAGCATAATTTTCGGGAACTATGTGTAATTCTGTTTTATTTTTTCTTACAAAATATAGTCTCGCATTATTGCTTTTCTAATAAAACTACTTTGTAGCACATCGGTTAGTTGGTTTCTTTTGGAGTCTATAACGGTAGAAACAATTTTTGTGTTGTAGGAAATAGTAGTCTGAAGCGGATATGACGTCGCTCGATCTCTTGTTCTTGAGTCGGCACCACCTAGCGACGGCACGCTAGGTGGTGCCGACTTGTTAGCATAAAGAGTAGGGAGTTAGAGAGGGATAGCGATCGGGCGGAAAATCTCAGTCTTTTCCAAATAATTGGAGAGAAACAGGAATACTGGTCTTATTCAAAATATACAACATACACATATTCCTTAAAAAAGTTGGAAGTATTTGAAAATGCACAATTTCATGATTATCTACTTCTGCCTTTATCTTCATGAATTTATCTATAGGAAAGTTATGAAATACATAGCTAAACTTCAAAGTGAAATTAAAGTTAAAAGCCCGCAAACTGTGCAACGTGTTACAAAAAAAAATACGAATGTTTGAATCCGTATGAAGAAACAATGAACATAATGCAATTAACGTGTATACATTCCAACAAAAAATTCGCCAATATCCTTGAAAAACGTTATATCTACATAGTTAAACTCATTCGTTCTGCGATTATAAAATTGTGTAGAACTTAGTAGTTCATTATTTTAAAAACTTTAATACGCGTAGGTGTAGAATAAATACTTATGAATGTTTAATAAAATTATTAGTGGTGAAAATATATTTGAGTGCTTCATTTATTATATTTTCACCACAAATAATTTCGAAAAAGTTACACCGCTATTGAAATGTGCAAGCCGGATAATTGGCGATTTAATACATAAGAATATCAAAGCATCAGAGTTCGTACTGCACTACAAAAGCTGACTTTACAATTGCATGATATATAAATGTATCTTTGTAAAGTTTATACAAATCGATATGTGCCATTAGTACCGAATTTCACGCTTATTGATAAAATGCTTTGCGCACGTAGAGGGGATGACTGAAAGGAAACTAACGAAAGGGATTTATAAGGAGAGTGTGAATGGAATTTTTGGAAGGGAAAGGCAAAGGCGAATATTTCTGAAATAAATTCAGGATATTCTCAATAGAGAGAAGCAGAGCTATTTCGTAAAGAAGTTTTAACATGACAGTCTGAGTTTCGAATTCGTCTCTAACTCTCTCTATGTATAGTTTTGTGTTAGAAAGAGAGATATGAACGAATTCAAAAGTAACACATCCAGTTATTCTGTAGGTACTTATACAGAAACAGAACAGTGTTACATGAAAGTATTAATGAGAATGGAAGAAGTAAGGGCGAAATGCAAGGATCGTAATACGTACTCATAGCCAAAAAAATTCTATCGTTTAATTATTCATCATTATCAACCCATATTCGGCTCACTGCTGAGCTCGAGTCTCCTCTCAGAATGAGAGGGGTTAGATGAATAGTCCACTACGCTGACCCAATGCGGATTGGCGGACTTCACACACGCAGAGAACTTAGAAAACTCTGTTATGCAGGTTCCTTCATTGTATGATACTTAATTTCCTAATATGCACAAAACCGAAAAGTCGGAGGAGCATGTCGCGGACCGGATTCGAACCCACACCCTCCGGAATCGGAGGCAGAGGTCATGTTCACTAGGATATCACATTTTTGTATAAGAAATATATAAGTTTATTTATTAATTATCTCTTATTAGAACGATATCCGGCATAAGAAATATATTATATTTTCTCTCGTCTGTGATTTCTTGAGATAAGAAATAAATGATAGAAAAATATTCACATAAACACATAGCAACTAGATTGTTAAGCAATATTGCGGTCGGATAATAGTTTTTGACATTTTTTTTATTAAATTTATTTCATCTACTTTCCTCTTTGATTAATTTAGAATCATTGTACAGTAATTAAAAGTATATACCCAACAGAATTGATAACGTAAAGGTTGCTTTCACACTGCAACTTTGGGATTGCCAGATTTATAAACAATTGAGTAACTTTATTTATAACAACATTTGCTCGTAAAGTATTTCACCAATTTCAATATCGTAATGTATCTCATTACGCACATGTGCCGTAATGTAAAGTAAAATGCACATGGTGCCGTAATGTAATAAAACCTTTGTCATCCGTCTAAAAACGAACGGTACTTTTTTAAATTTTGGCAAAGAGTTTTTATGTCAGAAAAGTGCTCATCATTTTATGAATAAAATTAACTCTGTGAGATAAAATATAATAAAAAGTCATGTAATTTTAATAATTTTGACAATAAATGTCAACCATTTATCTGTATCAGAAACACAAAAATATTAATTTACTTTATTAGTAATACTGGCGGTTTTTTGTGTATTTGTCAAAAAACAAACGCTAGTGTGCGCACTTTGTTATCTGTGCAAAATTACAAGCGTATCAAAATGTCATCATAAGGAAAACAGGCAAAAATGCTAATTAGTTTTCAGAAAGTGTGTTCAAAGGGTGTTTCCTCGCAAATGGGTTATAAAACGTCGTATGACATACGTGCGCTTTGATAATTACAGCCTCTGCTTCTATACTATAGGTCTCGCCAAGGCTCGAGCTTGCAATATCGCCTCGGCTGTAATTTTCAACTTACCGCACTTATATCATAATGTACTATTATATATCATAATCAGCTAATTAGGCGTTATGTGAAATGAAAGCTAATTTTTGCAAATGTTGCCTGTAATGTTTGTTAGTTCCTGGTGTGCTTGATTTTACATAATAAATATGTCTAATGTGTCTGGTCGCTATTTAACTAGGCAACCTATTTGCAATGTGTTACAGTGCATTTTATCTATCATTTATTTCTTTTCATAAAAATATAAAAGATGAAGGTATATATTTCTAATGCCGGATCTTAGACTATATTATAGTCTGTTTTGTAGGAGAAATATGGACTAATAGGACTGTACCTATAACCCAAAAAATTTCAATTTGTAAAGTAATCATAGAAATAGTGAAATTTCTCATATTTTAACGATATGAGAAATTTCACTATTTTTTTATACGAACGATAATGAAAGTGAAATAGAGTAAAAAAAATAACCTATGTGTATTTATGTCATCGCAGCTAAATCGTTACCTGTAAACACTATTGATGTCCTCGTCACAAAAATCATCCATACACGCACTGTCATAGTGAGGTCTGCAGTAAATTAGGCCGTTTTTCATCCCAAAGACATCGCCTTTCGAAAGTAGGGTTCCGCATGCAACGCAGGTGAAGCATGTGAGATGGAAGACCATGTCGCGGGCTCGCATCACCAGCTCGTTCGCCGTGATACCGTTCCCACATCGAGCACACCTTTTCACACAAAACAACCTGAAACAAATTTTTACCTTTTTGTCCTTGTCAGAGTCCTTAAGGACCTACTATACAAAAATATTGCGTCTTGAAGGGAATACAGTAATTTTGAACGCTGATTAGCGTCCGGTCCTAATTTTCATCGGACCTTAGGCTAATCTAGTGTAAACATTTCACTCTGTAGGTGTAGGTTTTTTTTTAAATGTTACGTTACGTATAAATCTATATATACATTCACAATTGACGAAGTGTATGTAACGCGAAAATTAAAAACTTATTAAAGGGTTTAAATCTAATTAACATTAGCTGGCACACATTTTTTAAAAGAAAATCTAAATTAATTTCTTTGATATATTTATTTGCTATTTTTGTTTATTTTTTCCATTTCCCAATAGCATACTTCATTATCGAATGTAATTGTATAAAAAATTATAGCAAAAGAACCCACAAACTTTGGATACATCAAATATAACTAATGGATCAATCGTGTAATTTTCCAAAACTATTTGATAATATTATTCTGAACACACCATATGGTGGACATAGACAAGTAAAGGGGAGGATGTTTGTCAAGTTACAATCTCAAGTGTCAGAGTCGATAAGGGAACCCCGGACAATGACGGGCACACACCTGTTATGTTTAGACAACTTCGCTAGTATTGCAGGGAAATTGAAAATTATTTATTCGAATGAGCCAAAAAAGTTGTTAGTAAAAATTTTACTTTACCTGTTCCAATTATTTAAATTGAACTGTCTATCTATGATCGATGCATATAATAAAATAATATATGAATATACAGGGTGTTTCGTAAATATTTCGACATACTTTGATACGTTTGACACTTTGCAAGGCCTAATAAAATAATGCAATATTTATGTTAGCCGAAATTTTACGGTTTTTTATGTTATATTGATTTTTGTACAAATCCCTTCAGTACAGTTTAGTCAAACCATGTGCTGAAAAATTACTTAAATTAATTGATTTTATACTTGGTAATTATTTTTGAATAGTTGTTTTAGGTAATGAAAGTTTAATTTTTTCTACTCCAAAGTAAGTTTTTTTCAAAAAATGAGACAAACTCTTTTTTCCATGTTTAACTTTTTTTATAAGTAATGACGGTCACATTGAAAAAAAACATGTACTAGGCAAAGTTGTACATCTAGCTTAAAACATGTTCATTTAATAAGGATTCCAAAGATGTAAGAGCACATTATTTTCAAACATTTCGTTACAATTGCTACTTTCGTTTCGGAAGGGGTCGATTATGTAAATAACTTTTTAAAATTTGTGCCTGTCACTTAAATAACAAAAGAATTTACATTGAATCATACGATAAACGGTAGTGATAAAAACAATAATTGGAATTTAAGTTGATTTCAATAGAAAATTCTACTCATTTGCACCTCGGTGCAGCTCCTAGAGGATTTTTTTAAAAACTTTTTTAAAAAAGAATATTGATTAATATGTCATAAACACATTTTTTTTAATTATATACTTCTATTATAAGTATTCGATTCATACATTTTCTGACTAAGATTTCAAGCACTTTTCTTATGTAATAATTTGTCTTATAATATAATAGATAAGCTTTTATTATTGATTAACTAATTATTGAAACATTGACGTAATGACTAATTAGCTTCCTAACAAATCTGATCGCCTTTACTGTAAGCCAATTACTTATCGAATCTAACGGAACCTAACTAAATTAATTTGTCGTATTATATTAATTATCTCAGGTTGGTAACTGAAGCTGAAAGTTGATTACTAATATTATTTCAAAAACTCCATACACTTAGACTTTTTCTAAACCCAGATGCAAAATGAGGGGTGTTATAAGTTTGACCTCGATGTCTGTCTGCGTGTGTGTCTGTGGCAGCTAACGGATAGACAGATTTCGATTTCTTCATTTGATTTCACTTTCCTTGCGGCAGTTTTTAGCTTTCTTTAAAAAGTAATGATTATTATTTATAAAATATAGGTATGCATTTTGACATTTTTAGTATTAGATACTTTTTTGTTGATTAATTATGTTTATTATTTGATTTTACAATTACAATGATTATAATTTATTCTTTTATTAATTATTATAATTATTTGATTTTATATTTATTTAATCATTTGCTTTCGAATTTATTTTGTTTTGCAAAAATTTTGTATTTGTAATATAAATTGTTGTATGCCAGAAAAGGCCCAATACATTTGATTATATGTGTTCTCAGCAAATAAATAATAGAATGGGGATGAATATATTGATTTTTATGATACATTCGAGTAAATAAGGTCAATGTTAACTAATTTATGCATAAAAAGCAAAGATTGTCTGGATATTTGCAAAATAAATAAGATTATAAAATTTCAAAATCTATTAAAAATATTTTATCGTAATTAGATAAAAATTTATACAGTTTTAGCTTCCTTACATTAAATGTGACATTTTTTAATAAATGAACTACAAACATAAACGCACAAATAACAAAGATATTAGTAATTTTGTTTGAATGCACATACAAATCTAACGATCATTACATTACCTACGACGTCATTAGTTCGTGCCATTTTATATGGGGCGTTTTTCAGGGATCCGCGGCAGCCGCAAATCCCCTTTAAATCCCTGTAGCTCCGAAAACAATAATCGCAGATACCCTGTTCCTTTTACAAAATTGCTTTACTATTAGCATACTCTGAATTTATATACAATTTAATAAACTATCATCATTTCTATTGAAAAAAAAATCTTATAGGTATAAAGAAAACATTTAATGCTCAAATTTTTGTATATATACGCTATTGTAAAGCTAAGGTAAACTTAGCTATTAACAAAGTTACGCGTGTTAAGGCACAAACATGCATAATGTATTTAGTGTGGTGAACAGGTGTGTGAATGGAGCAAGTGTGCCCGATATTGAGTGACGTACACACTGCCCCTTAATTGCAAGAATTGATACGTGACAACATTGGAAAACTGAATTCTGAAATATTTATAGCTTTTTTCACCCCGCCTAGTCAACTTTTTCACTGACATTAAAATAAGTAGTAGTAATAGAAGTTTTGACGGCCTCCGTGGCGCAGTGGTTTGCGCGGTGGATTTACAAAACGGAGGTCCTGGGTTCGATCCCCGGCTGGGCAGATTGAGATTTTCTTAATTTGTCCAAATCTGGTTGGTGGGAGGCTTCGGCCGTGGCGTTACTATCCTACCGACAAAGACATACCGCCAAGCGATTTAGCGTTCCGGTACGATGCCGTGTAGAAACCGAAAGGGGTGTGGATTTTCATCCTCCTCCTAACAAGTTAGCCCGCTTCCATCTTCATCCATCCATCCATCCATCACTTACCATCAGGTGAGATTATAGTCAAGGGCAAACTTGTAAAGAATAAAAAAAAAGAACCTCTTTACGTCGAACCAAGATAAATCGAAAATTTGTTCGGCTCGAGAAAGTCAATAATATATATGTTTGTTACTCGTTTTAATTCTCTTTAATTCAAGATAATGGCTCCTACCGATAATATTATCTCGAGTTGTGGAGGAAAAATTAGTACAGAAATAAAAAAAATTCCGCCTCAACTCGGAAGAATAAATTAGGCTATTGGGAAATATAGCAAAGTTTAATTTTATCTACAACACGATAATTTAACATTAATTACCTCTACAACCTAAAGTATAATTGAAATTTAATTTGCGAATCCTTCGCCTCTATAATCTCAAATATTTTCCTATAAAATTCGCCTAAGTCGAAAACCTTCGTAAATCTAAACTCAAAGTTTTCAATTGGCATCTTAAGTTCAAGTGATGTTCCTCTGTTTATATTTAGATATTGATTCTAGAGTAGTAATAAATATCTAGAGTATTCGTCCACAAAATTAAATCTTCACGTATTTGTATTTTCCATTCATTGTGCAGGTAATGTTAATTAACGTTACATGTAATGATGACATAACAACGCTCAGCTCTTGATTTCGCATTGGCATAAAGTATGATGTCGCAAAATAGCGCAAGCCAATTATAATGCATTTTCATACAATTTACGGTGAAAATGTTTTACGAGAAACTGTAAAAACCTGAATGAAATTTGATTATAATTTTTTTTTATAAAATTTATTTACAGTAAATTGTACTAAACACATTTAATATATCAGAAGGTCTATTAAATATAGGTGGAAATGCTATTTGAAACCTATTAAGTGACGTTTATTGGAAAACACGCCTGTTTTATATTTTTTATTCTTATTTATTTAATTAAATAATTAATCCTCACAATGGGAAGAAATAAAAAGTACTTAGGAAGTAAACAAAAGTAACATCGCCACGTTAATTAATTAACATCCTGTTCTGAGCTCTCGTCATCGATTTGAGTCATGTCCATTGCTATGTTATGAATCTTTACTGAATTTCACATAGGAATCGGTGATTCCGGTCACAGAACGGTAAAATGCTCTGATTATAAATGGAATTCAGTCATATTTTTTTTTAATTTGGTAGTCTACATGACTTTGCATCTTGTGATTTTGTGATAGACGAGCGTTTGCACGTAGTACTAAAGGAAAGTTCATTAACGAAATAAACCTTCTGTCTATAATTGTACAAACTTGCTCGGTCTTTCATCTAACCTCGTCTCATCGATTTGCCGTGTGGTAGAGGGGAAAACACCGAGCAGAACCCCGTACTCTCCCCTTCTCCGCTCGTGTTGTTCTCCCTACCTAGCCAAATTTGATAATATCCTTCTAGAGCAGCTTTGTATACCCGTTCTAAAATAGAACTTGCTGCATTTCGAGTGAGGCCAAGGTCTTTAAGCTAGTTATAGATTTGCTGGTAATCCTCTAATTTTTAGTTAGTTAATTTGTCAGGTCATTTATTCACTTTTATGATGTGGTCCTTCGGAATGTTACAGTGGAATTCATAGACGTTGTAGGGGCACATTCAGGGGATCATTCAGCTGAATGTCGAAATTAACGTCTATTTGTTCGAGAATTTGACACTAAGCGTGTGAATGCTCCCCTGGTGCGCCTACGACGTCTATGAATTCCACTGTTAGTCTCCCACGACTCAGTAAACCAAAGCTAAACGAACTTCCTAGTTTGTCAGCCAAATTATGTTATAAACTTACCTATAGTAGTCTTCCTTGCAATAGATATTTCCGTCTCTTGAGAAGCAGGTCAACTCGCTGTCCAAAGGCAGACGGCATTCGCAGCAGCGGAGGCAGGAGCCGTGCCATTGTCGGTCTACCGCAAGCAGGTAATATCTATGCATAAATGAAAATGCTGTTTTTTTAATACGATTACGAATTATTATGAGCCTAATTTAACAGCCATCCTACCTCTAGCCTTAACTATACGAAGCTTAGATACAGAACCCACTATGCTTAATGCGTGGCTAAGGTGATAATGATAACTTAATTAACGAAAACTATCACATGTTAATGCTATCATGTCTTTGGATGGCTAGTTAAAAAAATGTGAGCCTTGGTAGCCCAGTGGATATGACCTCTGCCTTTGATTTTGAGGGCGTAGATTTGAATGCGGTACGGGGCATATACCTTCATCTTTTCAGTTACCTATGTACATTTTAAGAAATTAAAATATAATAGTGTCTCAAACGGTAAAGGAAATGAATCGTGAGGAAACCTGAATACCAGAGAATTTTCTCAATTCTTTGCGTGTGTGAAGTCTGCCAATCCGTAATGGGTCAGCGTTGCCTAACACCTCTCATTCATTCGGAGAGGAGACTCGTGCTCAACGGTGAGCCGAATATGGGTTCTTAATGATGAATAATAAAAACCATATCCATATAAGTATATTATCTACTTTTCTTAATTTCTGAATTAAATTTTACTTATGATTCGATTTTCGCTTGAATGTATTTACTCTTGAATCCTTCTAGTGTTAATGTATTTTATTAAATTTAAATATTATATTATAATTATAATATAATATAAATTAATAACAAGTAAATGAGCATTGAAGACCGCAAACGATAACCGTTTTTAATTAGTAAATAATAGAAATATAATTATATTGAAATTGATCTAAAGCACGTCAATGTGACGTCAATGATTCCTTCTTCGTTTATTATTAACTAGCATATGCCCCGCGGTTTCACCCACGTAATTTCCGTTCCCGTGGGCTTACCCACGGGGTAAAATATAGCCAAAATAATATATAAACACGGATTCGGCTCATAGCTGAGCAGAGTCTTTTCTCAGAATAAAGAGGGATTATGCCATAAATCCACCACGCTGGCCCAATGCGGATTGGCAGACTTCACACACGTAGGTAGTTATTAGTGAAATTGTAAACATACACTACAATTCAATATTTTTATTCAAATAATTTATACTTTTATATTATTCATTTAGTTCTTTACTCAAAATATAATCAAAATATCTATTTCAGCTTACAATAATTTAAAGTTGTACCTGTCCTGTATCCTGCCTCCGCATCCAGCACATTCGTCTGGGGTTGAAGGGGACCCCTCCGAGCTTTCTCGTTCCTTTAGCATATTGTTGTCCGTTTTTCTCTCCGGAATCGACTCTGTATCTCAAATAACAAGGTTCAAATCCCCTTGCATCTTCTCCTCGCTACCGTTTAATACAGACATGGTGCGCTTTTTGCTCTATAGAGTCGGAGTAGAATTTCTTGAATAGACCTGCAGAAATAAAAAGCTTTTTACATTGCCTAGATATGTTACAGAATAATTTTAATATGTAAAAAAATCATGTTTTATTCAGATTCAGAAAATTAATTAATCTTTATGTCAAACAGAAAGTTTTACGGCCTGTAGTCCTATTATTAACGAGTGCCATTTACAAGCGCTCTTCATCTAATTGGAGGATACAAAATACTTTTCAGCCATTTTAAAAATATGGTATATATTCTTATTAGAAAAAATAGAAGAACATATCGCTATATTTCGTCTCGAGATCAAAGAATTTTAACCCTGCGAAGTATTTTTATTCGTTTTTATGTGAAAACCTCCAATTTTGCTCGATAGCTATAGAAAAAACAAGCTATGAACTAAAACGATGAAATTCCGATAGCATTTTTCACCTCTCTTCACTATTGAACTAAAAATTCATATTTTAAAAAATACTGCTAAGAGTATAAATGGTTTATAGGAATACACTACAGTTACAAAAGGCGTGGAAGTGGATAATGGCGGCTCGAGACCGTTGTGCTTGGAGGTCCATGTAAGGCCTATGTCCAGCAGTGGACGTAAATGAAAATGATGATGATGATGCCAAAAGTAAAAATGCCTCTATAGATGTTTAATGAAACAATTACTTAACCGGTTTCACTTTATTCTAGTAATAGGTGTCGGTTAGTCTAACTTTTGTAGCAAAAATTGGCTTAGAAATGCAAATAAACCAAGAAAACTGAATTTTGGATACGTGGTCCGCCCACGTGGAGAACCTCTTTTTAAAAAAATACCTTTACGGATGTTAGGTTTAATAATTGTTCTTCCTTTGGACATACCATTTGAAAGTATAAGCGTATATTTTCTATCTACCAACCTAGCAGTATAAATAAAAAAAGGCAGAACATAAATTTGAATACGCCATACGGTTTTCCATATAAAACGCTATCTGCTCCCTTCTTAGCATATCATTTATAATTCTGCCGCGTCGACGTGCACAAATCAGCATCTGTATACAATGGGGCATCTATAGAATCTTATGGAGGTTTATACTAACCTCGCTTTTATTGGGAGAGACAATGGAGATTGTTTGTACGTTTTTATTTTATTCCAATCTTGGCGACCGACGCGTAACTTTACCTTGGTAAATAACTATATAGATATGGTAAATAACATAAATACCAACGTCAATCTTGTGATAGTTACACAGAAAGGTACACACAACTCATCAAAAGGATAACTTCAGTATCCTAAAGATGACATAAGTGCAGTAAAATTTTCATAAAAATGTAATGTAGATACAATGTTTCAAGAGAAACTAGCGGACGCCCGTGACATCGTCGACGTGAAACTCAACCTACCTACCCCTACCTTACCCCTATCCTACCCCTACCCTACCCTACCCTACCCTACCCCTACCCTACCCCTGCACCTTTTTCTAATTTTCCGCGCAATGTTTAATTTTTTTTCTGTCATAAGAACCTTCTCCTCAAACAAATTAAAAAAATAGTTAACTTGGTCCAGCCGTCCACGCATGATAGCATGACCAAGGGATGGATTCATTTTTATATATATAGATTATTTCTCATAGAGATAACAAAAAACATAGACGACCTTTATCCTAAATTCATTTATGTATATAAGACTCTATCAAAAAAAACTTCACTTACACTTACAATTACACTCAGATATTCTGGGTTAGATCTTAAAGCTTTGTTATAAACATGCCTTTATGTTTTCAGCAAAGCTTTTAAGTCTGACTCTAATTATCTGAAGTACAAACATAAAAATCAGGCTGTCCAGCGCGGAAATGCAGCCAGTATTGTCACCATTCCACGTGGACATTGTACTATTATAAAGATAAGATAGCTTAAGGTCTCTATTGTATTTTTTCTTAATAAAAAAAAAAGTTATTTACAAACACTGATGAATCTGCGACTGTGATGATGTATAATGGAAATAATTTGACTAGAAGTAGAATAAAACAAAAACTGCATTTTACGCCAACACTTCTACTTATTTTAGTAGAGAAAGTTAGTCTGTCTGTCACTCAAACTGACTGCTAACGCAAGTTAGCTTCACGCTTAGTTAGAGTGAAAAGGGGAATTGTTAATCATGACTTAGTAACATAAATAATATTTCTTTATACTTCTTGTGGAACAGGTGACTTTTTCTATTTACCCGTAAGTGAGGAAACCAAACTGCGCGTAATTAGAGCAATGGCTTACACACATTACGTGTAGTTTATATGTTTTTTGTATTCTTTACGATTTAGCCCTTGAATACTCACTTGATGGTAAGTGATGATGCAATCTCAGATGGAAGCGGGCTAACTTGTTAGGAGGATGAAAACGCTAAATCTCATGGCGGTACGCCTTTGCCGGTAGGGTGGTAACTAGCCAAGGCCCAAGCCTCTCAGCTAGACCTGGACCAATAAAAAATAACCAAAAATAAAGAAAACCTCAATCAGCTCAGCCGGGAATCGAACCCAGGACCGCCGTCTAGTAAATCCACCGCGCATACCACTGCGCCTCGGAGGTCTTGATCTAAGCCATATTATTCTAATTTAACTCCATCACATTATAATTGTTATGATTTGTTTTTTTTAATATGGTCAATATTCTTAATCCCCTCAAATTAATTAGAAAAGATTGTGTTGTATGTGTGGTTACTACAATTTATAATCATAGTCCAGCGGACATCGAACGAATCACCAGTAATTTATCGACCTTCAGTTTCAGCTACTTTTTTTTCGTTAGGTATGTAATATGATTGTTTTTAAAAATAATATTACACTGTTTAATTAATTGAATATGCAATTTCGAAAAGGGCACATCTCGGATATTCTATACATACATCTCACAAATATAAAATATCTAATAACATATTTAGATTAATTTTTAAATAAATAATTTTAGTGATTTTCGAAGGATAATTAACACAAAAAGTTAACACAATAGTTATATTTAGAAATTACATAATGGTTTCGAATATAATTAGTTCTTTTTAATTCCTGGACATTTAAAATTTTCAAAGATGTGCCCTTTTCGAAATTGCATATTCAATTATAACTAGCGGACGACCGTGACTTGTGCCGCGTGGAGATGGGTGAATTTTGACTTTACGGTGCTTTAATTTTAAATTTTAAATATTCGATAATCACCACTACATTTCCTGACGTTTTGGAAGTGCTTGTAAATTAAGCCTAATTGAGATAAACGAATTTTGATTTTGTGTTTGCCTTTCACTCTGTATCATATTATGTTGTCATCATATATTAAAGATAACGACAACATTTAGACCAATGGCTTAACGTGCTCTCCAAAGCACGGGAATTTAACATCAACAACTTCCCGACTCCGAGCTGAAAATTTCTCAGAACTCAGTACCTATTTGTAGCCCGACCAGGATTCAAACTCCGAACAATTACATGGCAGTTAATAAAATATGGCACTGGGCAGCCTACATAGTTCGAAAAGCCGATGGACGTTGGGGTCGCAAAGTGCTGGAATGGTGACCCAGCGAGTTGCTGGGAACGCTGGATACTGGCGGCTCGAGACCGTTGTGCTTAGACGTTCAGAGGCCTATGTCGACCAGTGGACGTCCATTGGCTGATAATAATGATGATGATGATGAATAACGTTCTTTTACATTTAAATCATATACCACACATCTACACACGCTTTATGATAACTACACTTGCCTAACTACATACATATTTTAGTGTCAATAAAAAGGTTTTATACAAAAATCCATTAAAACACAAATGACCAGTTGCCTTATCTAATCGAAAACAAAATAGCTCCTAAAGTTTTTATCAAGTATTGCGTTTATTAACCTAAAACTGTAAATAGTTTTATTGTCGTTGTTAGTTTTGATAAGGGTGGAACTGGGGTTTTAAAATTAAGAGCAATCAACGGTTTTATTGTTTCATGTTTCTGTTGTGAGCTCTCTATTTCGCGATATAAATAAAGCAGCTAAAGAATTTACGTATTTAAGTAATAAGTATAGTTCATTCCTTTTAACAAGTCGCCCTTTGAAAAATGTCGGCCGAATATTCGCCACTACACTGAAGAAATATTATCATAGTATTAATTGATTATGAAACACGGCTAAAACACACGTGATAACCCATACGGGGCCCTTAGTCATGTGCTGGTGCACCGCGGCACGATCCAACCGTCATCAAATCAGTTTAGATCGTGCCGCGTTGCAAGAACCAGCTCATGACTAAGGGCCCCGTATGAGTTCGAAACTAGTTTATACGTAGTACTTATAGCACGCACATAAAAATAAACTAATCAAAACACCGGCCGCAATTATAATTACGTCGTGATGAAACGAAAAATACCGTTTGATTTAACAATATACAATATACGGAGACGAAATTTGCAATTGCAATGTATAAATCGGGAGCGAGGGTAAAAATGACGCTCCATCCCCACTGGGCCTCACGCAGCCTCCATACACCCCGCACTCCCCTCCGAACACGAACTCACATAGCATTTGTTACCAAGAAAATCCTACATTTCAGAGGGCATAGCTCTTGCAAATCCTGCTTTGTGTGTGTATTTTCCATATCACAACTGTGAAATCATCATAATTATTTTGACAAATAAATAATTAAGCTTTTTACTAAATGGAAATGAATAATGTTAACTATTTTTAAATGTTAGCTTTTTGTTCCGTTAAAAACAAGAAATACTCGTGGAAGAATTATTTCGATACGTTAATTAATTCCCGAGATATAGAATTTTAAAGTGAGCGCGCGGTGATCAGTGTGCCTAGTGGGAGTTTTCAATATTTTCACAGTCTTACTATAACGTTGACGTTTACGCAAATTTATATGGAATTGAAACAGTTGTGCAGTAGTGCCACTAGATGGCGCTGTTTCAATTCCTTAGAAATTCGCGTTTACGTTACGTGACAGTATCAAACTGCCACTAGGCCCTAAGCTCGCGTTTAACGCCGTGACGTCATTTCATCAACATTTGCTCGCCCGTTATAGGCAATTTCGTACTTCTGCCTTACCTACTGACGAACTAATGGTTAGAATTGAAAAAAATATTTTTGTGTTGAAAAGCCCGTTTAACGAGAAAGGCTACAAGCTACATAACATCACGCTACGACCAATAGGAACAAAAGCACCGATCAAAAATGTGGCCAAAACCACAATTGCTTAATCACCTCTTTAATTTTTCAGTGAAAATTTTATTAAAATCGATTCAGCCGTTGCATCATCATCATTATTAATCCATATTCGGTTCACTGCTGTGCATGAGTCTCCTCTGAGAATGAGAGGGGTTAGGCCAATAGTCCACCACGCTGTCCCAATGCGGATTGGCAGACTTCACACACATAGAGAATAATTAAGAAAATTCTCTGGTATGCAAATTTCCTCACGAAGTTTTTCCTTCACCGTTTGAGACACGTGATATTTAATTTATTAATATGTACATAACTGAAAGTTAGAGGTACATGCCCTGGACTGGATTCAAACCTACACCCTGCGTAATCAGAGTCAGAGGTCACATACACTGGGTTATCACTGAATCATATTAAGTTTCAGAGTCCGGACAAACAGGCTAATAGAAAGACAAAAATTAAAAAAAGAAGTTGTATATGGAGACCCTGGAAATGGTTTAATTTTTTCTGACACACCGATAGTCGAACTAATAAATGGTTGTTAATAAGAGACAACTAACACCCAATTGAAATTAAAAACTCTCAATGGCGACAAGACATTAAAATATCTAACTTACCCCACAATTTTGTATTCGTAATTAGATAATTGCTCCTTACAAGATTAAAACACTTAACCCACCAACAGTGGCGCATGTATCTGTGAGACCGGAAGATATGGGTATGATTCCTACCTAAGTGATGATTACCTACTTAGTATATATATGAAGTACCTACTTAGTACCTAAGTGATGATTATGTGATACGATTATTGATTACAATTTTAGCAATATTACATATAAATGTCTTATAGTCCGTAGAAAATTTTGTACAATTACTATCAAGTTAATTTTTCGTGAGTAGCTTCTGGATGAGATCAACTGTTTTATTTATGAAAATTCTTGATTCTGGTAGCTAACTAAGTTACCAAAAAATAAAAATTTCTAAACGTCGGAACGAGATAATGTACCACGCAATTTATAGGACATTCTGGCTTTCAAGTTGTATAACTATTCATTAATCAACAGTAAAAAAAAACATCTGATTAGTAACAGCTTTTGATAAACTACCCTCCACCCAACTTTATCGATAACGAGGTTATTAAACATTTGTATCCAGCCGTTTTTTTACTGTTATTTACTTTTGTTGTAAAGATACTCACGAAAAATTAAATTGATAGTAATCAATTGTAAAAAATGTTCTACGGATTCCGGACTATTATGTATAGTTCAATAGTTGTAAAGAAAATATAAAATTACCAGTGTTATAAATGTGAATAGAAAAAAAAACCTTTAAAACGACTACATTAAAAAAGAGACTAAAAAGGACGAAACAAGAAAATAAATCAGATATAAATCGCGAAATGCATAGGTTTGTACCTATGCATTTCGCGTATTTCGCGTTCACCATTATAAGTGGTCAAGGTAGAGCCGTGGTCGCACTCAATACCTTCCACCATGTAGGTATAACAGAGGTGTTAGAGGCAATATCACGAAAGGCAAACAGTAGGGGTTTGAGAAAAACTCAATTCCACGTGGACGAAGTCTACAAATAAAACATTTTAAAAAATCTTCACTTGAAATCCCGGTGCGTGGGACCGACGTCACCAACGATGTACCTAAGTCAAATGTTGGTTGTTGGTGGGTTATGTAATGTGGTGTCCAGTGGCGAATGTCGCTATAAGTAATTATTCCTCTGTCCGTAGAAGATCAAATCACCTAATTGCATATGTAATTATGGTCTCCAATTAATTGATTTCCAAGTAGGTACAGTTGCTTAAACGAGACAAAGCAATTACAGTTTCCTCTCACAGTGTATGTGTAATTGCTATGTCTCGGTAACAAAAAACCTTTTTGCGAAGCAACTTGAAACTTTCTTCCTAATTGAATCAACCTAATCAATACATCTTCATGTCTTCATTGTCACCCTATTTTAATGGCCAACTACAGGACCAGCCATCCAATTCATTAACTTTGACGTATGTTAGCAACCTAATGTAATTAAGATCAAATCAATAATAACTGCATTTGTTTTTATTACGTAGTTAACAAAAGTTAACAATATCAACTGGTGAATATCATCTACCTACTCTATGATATCCACGAAGGGTTGTCTGTAGGCACTGGATAACAATACTCGTTAAATTAATGACGACTAACCAGACGCTTACTACGGATGTATATTGTCAGCAACTATAAACCATGATGGAAAAACTAGCTGCTAATTAACCGAAATTGGTCAATCGCTCCCGCCACTGTTGCTTCAGCTGGCCTATTCACTATTTTGGTCTTTATTATCAATTTATTAAATTATACGTCAAATTAATTGACAAAATCTCATCTGCATACTGATATCCACCAGTAAGCACCGGATGACATTTGCTACATAGAATAGACTTGGACAACGCTAGACCACACACAGCACAACAGACGGCTAACAAATTAGAGGAGCTTCAATTGTAATGTCTAAGACGTCCACCGTACTCCCCGGGCGTTGCCCTAGCAGATTACCATTTTTTTTTAATTCAGATAAAGGAAAAACATTCAACTTCGATGAGGCAGTCCAAAGCGCCTTCAAAGATTTTATTGATTCTCGTCCCAATTATTTTTTTTAGTAAAGGGATCAATGAACTACCTATATAGATGACAAAAGTGCATGGATAACAATGGGTTTTTTTTTATTCTTTACAAGTTAGCCCTTGACTACAATCTCACCTGATGGTAAGTGATGATGCAGTCTAAGATGGAAGCGGGCTAACTTGTTAAGAGGAGGATGATAATCCTCACCCCTTTCGGTTTCTACACGGCATCGTACCGGAACGCTAAATCGCTTGGCGGTACGTCTTTGCCGGGTAAGTACATATTTTGATTAAATAAATATATTATATTAATATAACACTAAAAAAAAAAAAAACAAACATTGTACCGTTACCCGTTATAACATTGCACAACAACCTGTAGGAAATAAAAGCTTTGTGATACAGTATGAAGTTTTATATTAAGTAAATTACGAAACGGGAGAAGAAAAACATTATTTATTATAGTACAAATATTTTGTAATGGACAAATAAATAAAAAATCAACCGGATGAAAATTCCTTTGTAAGATTTTAATAAGAAAATTAATTAGAAGGAATGAGTACCTACGAGTACTATCATCTAACGAGGTTGCGTAGATTGATTACACCACAATTAAAACGTTCAGTTATAAGGAAAAGTAATGCCTATATAACATTTTTATTTGATTTTTTTTAATCTATACTTCATATTTTAAGGAGATAAAGTTTATGGTATAAGAAATTAAATATCTCGTGTCTCAATCGGTGAAGGAAAACATCGTGAGGAAACCTGCATACCAGAGAATTTCTTAATTCTCTGCGTGTGTGAAGTCTGCCAATCGGCATTGGGCCAGCGTGGTGGACTATTGGCCTAGCCCCTCTCATTCTGAGAGGAGACTCGAGCTCAGCAGTGAGCCGTATATGGGTTGATAACGACGAAAGTTTATGGTTATTGTAGGGGGTATTTTATAGATCTACTGAACCGAATTCAAAAAATATTTTACTACAAGGAAGCAACGTTGTTTAAAATAAGACTATATTTTATCCCCGTGTTCTTGCGAGAACGGAAACTACGCGGGTGTAATCGCGGGGCTTTGGCTAGTTTTTTTATAATAATAAAATAAATCGCTAAATGTGTTGCTAAACGCTTACATCGAAAACGTTTGAATTAATTTGGCTAATTATTTTTTTAGAATATTCCTTGAAGTACAACGATGGTTTTTACGGGCTGAACAATTTAAAAAAAATGCCTGAAATAGTCTTAAAAAAATTTTTCCTATACAGACGATTCGTAATATTTTTTAAAAGTCAATTTGAACTTTAATACCATAGGGCAGGGGTAGAGTAGCGGTAGAAGTAGGGTAGGGTAAGGGTACGGTAGGGTAGGGTAGAGGAAGGGTAGCGCTTGGATAGGGGTTGAGTAGGTGTAAATTTTTTTTTTTTTTTAAATAAATAAATATACTTAAACAATACACATCACTATCTAGCCCCAAAGTAAGCATACAGAGTAGCTTGTGTTATGGGTGCTAAGATAGTTGATATTATAATATTCATATACATTTATATACTACATATAAATACTTATATAATGAATAAATACACACAGACACTGGAAAACACCCATGCTCATCACACAAATATTTTCCAGTTGTGGGAATCGAACCCACGGCTGTGGATGCAGAAAGCAGGGTTACTGCCCACTGCGCCACGCGGCTGTCAAAACGTGTCACGTGTAGGGTAGGGGTAGGGTATCTGTAGGATAGGGGTAAGAGTGGGGTACGGTTAGGGTTGGTAGGGGTATGGAAGAAGTGCACATGTAAATCAAAGAGAAGCTTGACCGGGTCCACAAGTTTATAAATAAAAAGACCAGTCAAGTGCGTGTCGGACAGTTGTACGTCGACCGAGATCTATCTATGACCTAAGCAGTACAACTTTTCTGTACCGCTAATAATACGTACTATTTTGCTAAACGTTATTTAAGATCGATTAAATAATTAAGGTGTAAAAGAATGACACGCAAAAATAACATTCGCACGATCGTTTTTCCTTACAATTTAATTTATGAGCCTGATTTGTTGTGAACTTTGAATAAAGCTGTGAGGAATAGTTTACTTAAGTAGGTTACGTAAGTTCAAGTAAACAAGCTTTCTTGTGAGAATGAAGTAGGTTTCAGTTCTCTGTAGTTTAAACTTTAATGCTACACTGCAAACTTGCATAGACTGAACTCGGCCATGGTTAGGTACAACATTATTATTGTACTCTTCAATAATATCTCAATATCAAGAGATTATTTTTTTAACTCATAACTTTGTATTTCAAACTTTTTAAATATTAAAGTAATGGTAGATGTAGATAGCGTTTAAAAACACACGATTTGTAAATAAATAGTTTCATTTCAGCTTATTATATTATATATCACACGTACAAATATTCTTATAAAAAGTGGAAGGGGGTAGACACATTTTTATCTACACTAATATTAAAAAGAGGAAAGATTCATATTTATGTATTTAACGAATAACCTAAAAACTCAGATTGGTTTTTAATGGTTTTTTTAGATGCTATTTGTTTTTAATTTTTATAGTATTTTTCAATTGGGTATTATTGTCTTGGTTTTCTTAAAAAACAATTAAAAGCAATACATTCAAATGTAATCATCTCAATTAATATTAATTATAAAATGAAAAATTTGTCGAATGTGTAAGCTCCTTAACGGGATCTCGACGGCGTGACCGGAAGGAAGTCGATATACTTAGGTGTATGTGAAGAAAGAAAACTGTCAACAGACTTCATACATGAACTTGGTGGAACGGATATCGGAAAACAGGTTGAATGCAGGTTTCATTCATACGATTCATTCAGTGTTGTGCAACTTCATAACAAAACTTTTACTGTAGTTCTTTGAAAAGGTCATCACTAAGAATAACGTAGAGCGAAGCTCGGTCATAGATATAAATAATCATAATTTTATATTTTTAGACGGAGATTCAATTCATTCAAGTATATTCAGTACAAAATCAATCAATCAGTAAGTAGTCTATATTTTAATAGTGAAGCGAAGGGTTCGAAGGTGCTGGAATTGCATGCCTGCACTAGAAAGCGCAGTGTTCATTAACCTCTTGCCAGGTGGACAGATCAAGCGAGTCGCAGGGATTCGTTGGATGCAGGCCGCTAAGGCTCGTGATATTTGGAAGACCTTACAAAAGCCCTATGTACTGCAGCGTACGTTTATCGGCTGATATAAAACTAGCACAACGAGGTTTCGCTACCTTCGGTATAAATTTCGGTAGTTTTTTATATTTTGCTAAACAATTTTAAACTTCAGTAACATTAGTAAAATCAATCTTTTAATTGACTAATTTTACTAACTAATTAACTTAATTGGCTAGCAGCCAGATGCAGCAGGAGAGATGTTCTATGTGGCGAATTTATTTTGTTACTAGCTGATCTAACAAACATCCTACCATAGGTCAATTTCTTCATAAGACACCTTTTTTACAAAAATATGATTCAAATCTTTTTTCGATAGATTAGATAATTCAATACAACAACAACTAATTCAGACACAATTGTTTTTTTTTAAGATAGAGCAAAATTCTAATTCGAAGAAAAATATAAATTAGTAGGCAGTCAAGTATAATTTATCTAAATTACGTTGTTTAAACTTAAATAAGCCTTCAACCCTGTAATCATACATTTCACATACAAAATTGACATCGTAGGTTGTCATGCGGTTACCAAACAAAGGTTGCTTACAGAAAGCAAGCATCAATAACGTCTGGTAATATCATTTCAGTATTTATGAAGCGTATAAAGAGTAAGTCGATAGCGACATGATGCCAACGGTGACGCTTATTATGTCTGTGAGACCGGGTGAATTCAATAAATTCCAATAAATTTTGCTACCGCCAAGTATTTTCGAGTATTTATCGATTTGTGTTTTTTAGTAGCTGCCGCATACAAAGTCAAAGTAGGCGCAGGTTTTGGAGTTTTGGTGCCAACCCGGTCTGTGAGACCGGGGTCACCGGATTGTTATAGTTGAAGTATGGAATATGCACATACAATTTTTTGTGTCAGTAAGATGGAACGTTTTGTTTATTTCATGTAAGTAGGTATCTGTTTCGTAATTAACGAAAAGTTCCAATTGATTCCAAAAATATATTGTGATTTGACTTTTTTAAAGCAAATAATAAGTAAAATTTCAATTAACATGATATGATTAATTAAATATCTTTGCCTAATAGTCAAAATACGTATAATAGTAGTAGCTATTGCTGTTAGTCAAATTGACGTAACCATTGGCGAGTTAATACTTACTGTTTTGATAAAAGTTTAAGCAGCAGTGACATGATTCACGTGGTTTTATTTGTTTACATTTACTTATGAATCCGAGTATTGTTACTTATAAATAGGTGATAATACGTTAGGCTAAACTCGAGAACACGAAACTCTTATAAAAAAGAGGCTTCAAAATTGGCAATACTAATTCTTTGGCCTATATTTAGGCCATAGAATTAGTATTGCCATACAACGTGGCAATACTGCCAGCCTTTTTGGCACTTTACCAATGATCGTCGATTCGGACGAATTCTACGACGCCTGAGGCTTTAGATGTAATTTAAATTTAGTATATTTCCTTTTTATTTTTTTTAATATGTAGTTATAGATAAGTAGGTACGTAGTTTTAATATTATTGTAAAACTTTAAAAAGTTTTTTTTTTTTAATTCTATTTAAAAAGGTATTATCGTCAATATGTCGACATTTAAAATATATCTTCAAAATTAAGAGAACTAAGATATAGCAGACACAGAATACACAGAATAATAAGCTGCAGATTAATTTGTAATTTAAGGAATAGTCAATACGAAGTACCTACTTTAAAAAGATGAAATTAAAGTACCTAACCTACTTTTATTTGGGGATCATTTATGGTATGGTATATGACAGGACAACGAATTTCAGGTCAGATAGTAGTTAATAATAATGATTACTTAGGGTTAATATGACTTGAACAGGACTTTAAATTGCTATTTTATCGATGTACTAAATGAAAAACAAACGCGTACAAACCAATTAAATGTTAAACAACAATCAACCTACAAGCACTAAAATTAGTTTTACACCTAGCAATGCCAGGACTGAATTAATTGACGACATACCATTTACACGGACAATTGCTCCTCTAATTAAGTAAGAACGGGTAATTTCCGAGTCTTTAAAGCATAACTGTATAGCATACAATGTTCAATTATCTAGCTAGACCCAATTTTGATAAAAAGAAAATATACCTATACCAATATAGGTATATGTATATCTACCTATAATACCTATAATGCTAGGTATATGTATATCTACCTATATTGGTATATATTTCCTATTTATATAAACAATGGGAAATCTTGAAATTCTCAATCTTGGAATTGCTTGATAAATTTAGTGAAAATTTAGCATCATCACCTTACCCTTATCCCATTTAAGTGGGGTCGGAAAAATATGTCAATCTTTTCCATTCGTTTCTATTACTCGTCAACTCATCATCCACTCCTTTTACACACATGTCCTCTTTCACACAATCCAACCATCTCTTCTTTGGCCTTCCTCTCCTCTTATGACCTTCCACTTGCACATTAGTGAAAATTTAGCATTAGACAAAAATTCTCTTAGAATGATTACGGCACTGAATAGATGGTAATGCAGCTGCAGAATGTAGTAAATGAATATAAAGCTTATGATCACGTACAGTAACTATGAAAGGATAAAATAAATAATTATAGTTTGAAGCAGAACCAGAGCGAGAGAGATATTATTCCGAATTAAGATTTATTATTTTATTTGAACTTATGTAGCATACAGTTAAAAAAATAACCTGTAAACAAGCAAATTTGACGTAGGTAGATAATATAAGGTTTGGAAAAGTCTTTCTGGATTTGTCAGCTTCTTAAGTTGGTTCTGATCAATTACTTAGTCCTGTGATATCCTATACCATAATAAGTACTAACACGGTAGTTACAAGATAATACATTGATGAAAATAAAATGCTCTATCTACGGAAATTGCAAGCATGCTTTGGTATTTTGAAGCATAGAAATCACTTCAAAGCAAGTGACATATGATTAGTATTATTCATACGATAATATTACGAGTATAAGTGCAATATCACCGAACGTTATCCTACATTTTTAATTGACTAGAACTTCCACAGAACTCAGATACATGACTAAATAGGAAATTGGCAGGCAGGGTTAAGGACTAAGTTTTCACTGTAGGATACAAATCATCCTAACAGTGGAATAATATATATGATAAAATAGCGAAATAATAGCAAATCATTGATAAAAGGACCGTGAGGACCTCACTCATAAAATATAAAATCTAAATTATGATAAACATCTACAATTTATCAAAAAAAAAAAATAGTCAAATACCTAATGCCGATTAACAATACAATAATCAGTGATTTAAAGTTCACTAGTAATACCTAACGCAACCAAACAATTAGTTTAGATTTTATACTATTATTGTAAAACTTTAAGACAATTCGAGGCAATAGTCAACTATTTTAAAAATGTCACAAAGGTCATTGCAGCTGAGCCTACGCAATTGAAATGAGGAGCGCGTAATCTAATTATAAATGGGTTGTATTCTATTAATACGACGTAAGAAGGTCGTGTTTACTACAGTTGTCGTACTCTTATTTGTTTACTACGTAACTGATAAACAAAGTTCATGGCGGAAAATAAAACTGCAACTATAAAAAAAATAGAGCAAACATAAACAGGTGTAAGCTTTATAATTACCCCTACTGTAACGGGGCCAAAAATATCATAATTCAATTACCTCCTAAGTCCTTAACCAGCACGGACTGGCAACGTCGCGTGTAAATTTCACCGCCAAACAGTTACAATACGCATTCAACTGTTCGTGAACGCGGCACTGTTCAAGCCCGGCAGACATCTGAGGGGGCGCAGCGATGCTGCGACGTTGCCACGCCTCCACCTCCGAAATCGCCAATCGCACGCCTCACTCGCCGAATAACGTTTTGGTATTCGAATGTTCGGCGTTGTTCTTATCTCTTTCTGTACCGCAAAATGCTGTTTGTACCAAGCGAGATGCATTGATTACAGTCGTTTAGACCTATTTTTTGTTTTGACAAATCGAATGGAGTAAAACCGCATAAGTTTGAAAGTTGCGTAGCGATTTGGAACTCTAAAAGAACTTCGTATTAAAGCGAAATATCAAAAGTTCAGTTTTTCGGTATCAGCAAAATTGGTTGCGATATAAAGCTACAGAGTTTAAGATAAATACATCTCCTACCTATGACAGAAGTGATCCAATATCCATTTGTAGATAATATTTGATAATATATTTCCTTTTTGGATAATATTATATGTATCTATAGAATTTATACTATTTTAACATTGGACTCATTCATAAAAAAATCAATTTCATTAAATCTTTATACATAGGTACCTACTTATATGTATATTTTAGTATATATTTACATCATTTTATATATTCCTAACTAATTTACAATATTATGATAGTCTCTCTAAAGGAGCCTCTTTGCTCCATCTTTTGGCGGAGTGGAAGAACATTACAAGTGATATTTTAATGAAAATTATTGTGCCAGTTATAACCATAATTACAAATATTATATTGTTATATGTTATTAATTATATGTTAATAATTAAATTAACATACTTACATTAAGGGTTACTAAAACTTTGTTGTTTACGTATTTTTAAAGTATGTAGGTAATTTCAAATTGTTAGAAAACTATAATTAATGTTTGACAAGTTAATGGTAATTAATTTTTCTCTTATTATAATGATTTAACCAACCTATCCAAAGTAAGCTACATAACTTTTATACAACAATTCAGCTTAATAAAGCATTATTAAAAACAAAATAAATAATTACAACGTTTTTTTCAAATGTCCCTTTTGTCGTTTTTATTTACCTACGCATTTATCTTCTTAATTTTCATTAGGAAGTGTCTCTCGACAAAATGTCAATTTTTTGTGGTTGCTATGCTTTTTTGCGTTGCTAGAGACTCTAAATGTTTGATCTCGGTGTTTTTAGTAGGGTTACTACGAAGCTAAGTGATTGGGGACATCATTTCTCATAAATATTGTCCCTGTAATTAGAGTCCCTTAAAACCTGCTACTTCTCAAAGCCACCACGGTTCATACTACAAAGTAGCCTATCATACCTATGGCAGGAGCATGGGCTGACAAACTTTTAGCTTTATAAAATCACAAAGGTCTAGATATCACAGTCAAGGTTCTCAGTGAGTAGTGAGACTGCCTACTCGGTTCAAAAGCAGATTCTGCCAAGAAGCACAGTATTTAGTCTAGTAAAATAAATGTTACAATGATTTGCAATTTATAATTTACTTATTATTTTTTTCTACTTAAAAAAAATTCATCATCTAGGTAGATGATGAATTTTTTTTAAGCTCAGTAAGGCTCAGTAAATAGTTAATGGTCTTTGACACATTTTAATTTTTTTGTAAAAGTAATTAACTTAAATTCTATGAGAAGTAATAACAAAATATTGATGTCGAGTCAATCGAAGTGGTGATTTATCCACTACTATATGAACTGATGGCATTATGAGTCCGGAGATGATGTTGATCATAAAGTAGAAAGTAAATACTATGAAAGAATAACATAAAAATAACTTGATGCATCGACTTACTTTAAAGAACCCGGAATTCTCAAGTCCAAATCAGCTGTCCAGGTTCTCTTTGCTGGTGCTTACCTACCCTGATATTAACAGTTCCGATAGGTATCTATCTATAATGCCGTCAGTAGTAGGAATAGGTAGAATAAACTTGTAGCTCTACCAAGTAAGCCTTTTGCCATCATAGATTACATCGTTACTTAACATCAAGTAATCGTAGGTAAGTATCCGAAGCAGGTACCTCCGTAGTATTAGGTACCTATTCTATGTCGCAGCCAAGGACTAACTAATCATTGAATAAAAGAAAGTAGATGTGTAAACACTGCACTAAAGCGATAATGCAATGGTAGATGCGGTGTGGCCAATGTTACAAAATATTTACCAGAAGACCTCTCTCCTGGCATCACGCAACTCTGCTGCAGCACCAATGAGGTGCGTTTTAATTTACGGCAAACATAGGAAATATATATTTTGTAATTTAACTTTTAATTGTTCACGCATTGTTTTTTCTTCTATGACTAGTAGTTTTTTCTTCTATGTTAGCTCTTGACTGCTATCTCATTCAAGGCGAGGTTATTCAATTTGCTGGTTCTAATACTCTTAACAGACGTCTTTCGACGGCCTCCGTGGCGCAGTGGTATGCGCAGTGGGTTTACAAAACGGAGGTCCTGGGTTCAATCCCCGGCTGGGCCGATTGAGATTTTCTTAATTGGTCCAGGTCTGGCTGGTGGGAGGCTTCGGCCGTGGCTAGTTACCACCCTACCGACAAAGACGTACCGCCAAGCGATTTAGCGTTCCGGTACGATGTCGTGTAGAAACCGAAAAGGGGTGTGGATTTCATCTCTCCTAACAAGTTAGCCCGCTTCCATCTTAGACTGCATCATCACTTACCATATAGTGAGATTGTAGTCAAGGGCTAACTTTTAAAAATAAAAAAAAAACAGAAAGGCTATTGGTCTAGTTATGCGCCAGCTCTTGGATCTTGACGTAGTTGGAATGGATCAGATTCCAAATTAATAAATATTTTGGTGTGTGAAGATCAGAGGCCCAAAGTTTCAAATGCAATTGAGACTTTAAAAATTATATGTTAGGTATAATCACGCAGATCTCTGAAAGATTCTAGATTCAACACCGAACACCTAGCGCACGCAATTTTCTTAATTGGAATGTAAATTAATTACGTATTTCAAAAAGTACAACTTTCATTATTTCGCGAATCATCTGTGGAACCCTTTACCTACGAGTTATCCCTACACCACATGCACCCTCTTCCAGTTCACCCTATCTAGGTATACGTTACAAACAGTTCTGTGCACAGTTAGTACATGGCTGTTAGTAAGTTGCCATTTATTTATTAAGCAAGGTGCTTGAATCGATATAGTTGTTCAAAGTCTTTGTACCTATTTATAATAGTGAATAATGTGGTAAAATCAATTTATCTACTTTCAAAATGTCTGAAATCAAAATTAAATTAGATAACTTCCTTAATACTTTAATAGTAAAGACGTGCTTGTATATTTTGCGTGCTTGTGCGTGAGAGGGATTAAGCTAAAAGTCCACCACGCTGCCCCAAAGCAAATTGTCAGACTTCGCACACGTAAAGAATTTAGAAAAATCTCAGGTATGCAGGTTTCATCACCTTTAAATATTTTTAAATGCACTAGTGTGTGCGCATAATATACACGTGCACTTTTCATTCTTTTACCTTTATATTCCGTTGGGTCGGCAGAATCACACGATCGGTGAAAGCTTAGACGCATGACCGACGACTTTACGTGAAGCACGGAGTGGTACCAACACCGCCAAAGATCAGGCCGCTATTGAGGTTTCTCCAAGAAAACTAAAACCTGAATGAAAACCAGAATGCGAATCCCAAGATTCGCATTCTGGACTTCATTGTACTTAGTTATCCATTTTTTTAGAAAATTATCATATTGTATCATCAATAAGCCATATTCGGCTCACTACTAAGCTCGAGTCTCCTCTCAGAATAAGAGGGGTTAGGCCAATAGTCCACTATGCTTGCCCAATGCGGATTGGCAGACTTCACACACGCAGATAATTAAGAAAATTCACTGGTATGCAGGTTTCCTCACGATGTTTTTTCTTCACCGTTTGAGACAAGTGATATTTAATATCTTAAAATGCACACAACTGAAAAGTTGGAGGTGCATGCCTCGGAGTGGTTTCGAATCCACAACCTCCGGAATTGGAGGGTGAGGTCATATCCACTGGGGCTATCACGACTCTTTTTATTAGCTAGGATTCGCCCCCTAGACTTCATTGTACTTAGCTGTCCCTTTTTTAGACTTATAATATTAGTTATGCAAATAATTACAATAAAATACACTGTTGTTAGATCTCGCCGCTTTTGACCTTTTAAAGTTATAATATCTAAATAATATATAAAATTATTGTTAGTAAAAAATAAAGTGTGCTACAGCATTAAAATATCAATACATACAAGTTCTCAGAAACATGCTTCATATTAAAAAAAAGTAACTAATATTATAATGTATCGTAGATATTACTGTTGCTTTGTTGTAAAAATTAAATTGGATTTACTAGGAGCAGTTATTACCCTCCGGTTGATATTAATTAAGCAAATTTACCTTTTAATCTAATCGCACACTTCCTTGTAATTTTAAAAGCTTTACTGTTATTTACACTTTCTATTAAATTGATGGAATATTTTTTAATCTAATATTATTTAGTATGTAATTTATAAAAAACAATTTACATTAACTTAGCGCATTGACTTATAAAATAATAATAACTATCAAGCTTATTGATCCCTGGTAGGATTCATTCATTTGGCTCATGGAAGGTTTCAGCCTTGGCTAGTTACTACCCTACCGGCAAAGACGTACCACCAAGCGATTTAGCGTTCCAACGATTTGACTACGATTTCGTATGTGTCGGTGCAGATTTTCGTCCTCCTCCTAACAAGTTATCCAGCTTCTTTCATAGATTGTATCATCACTTACCATCATATGAGATTGTAGTCAAAACGAACTTGTAAATTTGTTGATTTTACAGAAAAAGTAGATTACCTACCATCACTCTTTTTTCTACTAGTATATACTTATAAACGTATATTCATTCAACATAATCACTGAGCTATTTGAGTAACTATTTTCATAAACTGTTTCGTAACGAAGTTTGTTTTCAATTCAAAAGTTATTATAATTTATTCTGAAGGTATCAATTCCTTTTTTTACGAACTACAAAATTAGGAACTACGAAACACGATTTTGTCAGTGCCTCATAGATTTCCATTGATCCATAATATTTTACACGGCACAAAATTTTAGAATTTTTGGTCGGTTGTATCATCTGCATAAAATATGTTTCAAACGCAAAAGCCAATCGTCCATAATTAGGAACGCAGCAGTACAAAGTAGGTGTACCTTTAATGTGGAATAAAATAAACACAGAAAAGCGCGATGGAGCCGCGCGATACCTTATCAGACTTCCACTGATAGTACGAGTAGAAGGGAAAAATAACCAGATTGATTAATAATATTATTGTTGCTTTAATAATTATTAACTGGGTTTACCTACTGAAATTGTAGTTAAAATATATTCTGTTGTTCCGTATGTGTTGTGCTAACTTAATATTAAATAATAACGAACGGCCAATAACGAACTCTAAACTTTAAAGTTTATAGCATCGCCGAAAAGTTGCCTGTCTATCGGTGTTCTACAAGATATATTTCGGGGAATGCGCTCAGGAACTGTTTTATCTTGTGCCACCTTCACCGTTCTACCACAGGAATGCTAGGCATTGCAGAAATTTACACCGCTGCGTCGTCGATATTCCTCGGACGCGGACTAAGCGGCTTAGTTCCTCTTTTCTTATACGTACTGCAAAGATATGGAATGCTCTTCCAGCTTCCGTTTTCCCCATCACCTACAACATGGATATCTTCAAGTCAAGAGTGAATAGGCATCTTCTAGGCAAGCGCATTCCACTATAGTCTGCATCATCGCCTACCATCAGGCGTGAAAAATAACTACAAATTAGCCCTGCTGAAGTTCCGCGAAAATAAACGATGAGGCCGTCGATATTATAACACAAGAGCATATTACTTACATCTCTAACACTTGTCCGCGTGAATTTACTCGCTTCGTACAAATAAAACTACACAATGTCTCGTCTCACCATCGCCGACAGATTTATAATAATTAGAAGCAATACACACAGTTTTCACGATTATCCAATTAAAAGTGTAAAAATTAAAACCATAATCTATGCTTTTATATTTTTTTTTCTTGAATTATTCTCTGCCCACGATTCACTCATCGTAAAAAAATCTATGAAATATGATCATGGTCATCCTATTTTGATTGCTCAGAGGAGACAGAATGTGATGAGTTTAAGCCCAACTCGAGTCCAAACCGGATTTAGATTTCCCCCTAAAAGGCTGCTACTCAGAATTCTTTGAAAGAAAGAATAGCTCAATATTTCATAGCCCAATGTACAATATTTCATAACCCAGCACTGCCTTACGAATAAGGCAGTAACGAGAATAACTTTCTTGGCTGGCCCATTCATGAAAGCTTCAAAAATAATTACATACCTTTAAACAACTATCAACTAATAACTATGTAAATACATAAAAAACTTTAGTTAAATGTAATTTATTAACACATAATGTAATTGTTATTTTGTTCGATTACATCGTGAATAAAGTTCTTGTAATACCAGTACTAAACATTTATTGACGCTATTGCAGTCGAGTAACAAAAAATTTATACAATATTCTAAGTTAATTATTTTTTTCTTTTTATTTTATCTTTTATTTTTAATGTGCAAGTATGTGTGTATTTTCCTTCTTGTTCGTTTATAGAATATCCAATAAAATAACATGCAGAATAATTAATCATAGTAGAACCTATACTTACTTTATCTTTAAATCACTTAAAGTACTGGATAAGAAATTGTTGAAATTAAATTATTATAAAACTTATTAATTAATTATTAAAAAGTTTTACAATTAGAATTACAAAATACCATAATAATTTTTTAAACTCTCCGAACACAATGACCGTGTGTAGCTAACTCTACCTTGGTAGCCGAAAATAAACGCCGTTGCTTTCATCTCGTTATAGAAAGACAATTATATCTCTGCTGATTGACGACATCGCTTTTACGCTGTAACTCGACGAACTTAAGGTCTAAAATACGTCAAGCAAATTATAAATTAAATAAAACGCCTAAAATTTAACGAAGTAATATTATTAAAACGCACAATTTTAGCAGGTATTCTTTATTATTTAGGTTATGTAATAAAGCTTTTGATAGATTTTCATCCGAAGAAAAAGCAGAGAACGTTTCAGGTAAATTCGACGCGTAGGTATATATTTTTAAAATATGACCACGCAAAACTTTGTACCGAGTGATTCGATTTTGACACTTTTTTTCTTATTAGAAAAAGTATACCCCGAAGTAGATCCCATATAAATTAGATAGAGAAATTGTAACCCTAAATGTAGAAAATAGGGCATAACTTTAATTTGAATTGGAATTATTGTAATGTAAGACCACGTACAACATTTAACACAGTGGTCCGATTTTGATATTTCCTTTTTTATTTGACAGGATATACCTACCTCGACTTTGGTCCCATATAAGTAAAGTAAGTACTTAAGTACCTGCCCAAAAGTGGGCAAATAGGGGTGATTTATTGTTGAAAGGATTTACGAAAAAAATCATCTTTAGTGATTTTTTGATCAGGTAAATACGAGATACATTTCTTTGATGTGAACACAACTTCCGCTTTAAGTATACCGTATTTGCCACGATGTCAAATACGGTATATGTAATGATTTTACTTGGTGTAATCATCAAAGATTTAAGAAAAACACAACACAACTATTTTGTCCTCTTTAGGTAGCGTTGAACGAGACCGCTCTTTTTACATCAATTCCACTTCATGAAATTAATATCAATTGTGGGCTCGCCTTCTATAGCCACATAAAAACAAGTTCTTTGTGACCAATTGAGACAGGATTCATAATCAGGCTTGTTGAGTATTCTGCAGGTGTAGCTGACTGGCAGGATATAGGCACTCGGCTTTTGTTTTGTGAATCTCAAATTATTATGTTCGATTGTGATGATTTCTATAGGTTTTTATAGAATATTTGGCGTAGGTTGTGTTAGTAAGGTGTTTAAGACAAGCAGGTTTGTGTAAATTAAACCTACCTACCCACTATTGCACTATTGACAGAAGCTTTTCGTATTATTCGTCGTTATCAACCCATATTCGGCTCACTGTTGAGCTCGAGTCTCCTATCAGAATGAGAGGGGTTAGGCCAATAGTCCACCCTGGCCCAATGCGGATTGGCAGACTTCACACAAGCAGTGAATTAAGAAAATCCTTAGGTATGCAGGTTTCCTCACGATGTTTTTCCTTCACCGTTTGAGACACGTAATATTTAATATCTTAAAATGCACACAACTGAAAAGTTGGAGGCGCATGCCCAGGACCGGATTCGAACCCACACCCTCCGGAATCGCAGGCAGAGGTCATATCCACTGGGCTATCACGGCTCTCGTATTATTAATATTTAATAATTTAATTTGACTAACAGAATGTTAACGATAGATTGAGACCGGCGGCTTAACGCGCTCCTAGGAACTGTAGTGTTACACCACAAAACAGCTCCAGCCTGAGGGGTTTTCACTTAAAATTACTGAGGATAAAGCAACGACATTATATTGTGCCTTCATAAAGTAACACTCAGTAATAGGTACTTAGTCTGTTAAGTCGATCAGAACCTCGAGATCCAAAACCACAAAGGCTAACTTCTAAAGGACGATGAAACCGCATTAATTTTATTTATTTATTTATATATTATTCATATATTATATTATTATTCCCTGTCTTCTGTGTGTAACCTGACCATGTAGTGAGCTGTTAAAATAGAATGATAATGATGATTTATCAGTTTGAGGGTATATGAGTAAATAGGCTAATCTTGATAAAAGAAACATATAGCCGTGATAGCCCAGTGGATATGACCTCTGCCTTCGAATTGGTAGGCGTAAATTCGAATCCGATCCGGGGCATGCACCTCCAACTTTTCAGCTATGTGCATTTTAATAAATGAAATATCACGTGTTTCAATCGGTGAAGGAAAACATCGTGAGGAAACCTGCATACCTGAGAATTTTTTTAATTCTCTAGGTATGTGAAGTCTACTAATCCGCATTGGACAACGTGGTGTACTATAGGCCTAACACCTCTCATTCTAAGACGAGACTTGTTCTCAACAGTGAGCCGAATATAGGTTGCTAATGATGATAATAAAAAACATGGCTTAATATCCGTTTTTATTTAACGATTCATCAGGTAAAATATTCAAGCCCAGGCTTAGGTAAGCTTATAACACCATTAAGTATTTTCACTTTTAATATTAGCATAATATTATTTAAGACTATAAAGCGAACTCACTTGACTAAGATGTTTCTTTTATAATAAGTAACAAGTTAATTAGGCCGGCGTTTCTGTAGTTTAATTTACGTTCGAATTAAGTAGGCATAGTAGATGGAGGTGCCTACTTTTAGAACAAGGTTTGGGTTCAAATAGACTTTCTTATTATTATGAATTTTCGTTATGAAAATTCATAATTTAAACTGAGAAAAATAAACAAACATGTTTTTGCAAGTACGACAATACCAATAATAATAGTACCAAAAATATCTGGCATTAATACCGAATCACGTTCATGGACGTTGGGGTCCCAAAGTGCTGTAATGGCGACCCCGCACTAGTAAGCGCAGTGTTGACTGACCCCCCACCAGATGGACTGACGACATCAAGCGAGTCGGATTCGCTGGATGCAGGTGGCTCAGTATCGTGATGTTTGGAAACATAAGGCCTATATCCTGCAGTGGACGTCCATCGGCTGATATGATGATGATGATGATGAATACCGAATCCTTTACTACATAAGTCTCGGCTACCGCTTTCTTCACTTCGAAAAAACTAAGTAAGTGATAAATAAAATACAAAATGTAATACAATACGCTATTAAATAAAAAAATCAACCCTCCCATTGCGGGGCATTTGAGTACCCTAGCAATTAGCAAAATAACAAAAGCAAATGTGATAAGGTCTGTAGCCAAGTGGTACGTCGATTCTCTATCTACAAACGCTAACGCTTCGAAATTTAAAAAATGTATGAGAATGACATTCGCTATCGACAGGTCACGTGATCAAGTGGTCGATAGTGAATGTCATTCCTATACATTTTGTTAGTTTTCGAAGCGTTAGCGTTTGTAGAAAGAGAATCGACGCACCATATGGCTGAGGCCCCTTGGCTCCAGAGTGAGGAACCTCCTAACAATACACACCGTCTCAAGAATCCCTGCCTTCTGTTTCCGACTCTTGATCCAACAGACAAGCGAAAGCTTTTGTATTGGTTGCAGCTTTTTGGTATAAGACCATTGACTGAATCGGAGTACACTGTAGGTGTATAAATATTTTGTTATGAATCACAGAACAGAAAACGCTCAAGCTAATGCTTGTGTTATGAATAATAAGCTTAGTATATTATGTTATCTATGGTTACGAGTTTATACGTATATTTGCTACATTGAATAAAAACAATTCATGTCGTATTTAAGGAAAATCTGAAAATTTATTATTATAAATTACGATTATACAATTATGTTGCAACTACAGAGTCAAGTTTCCGCGTAAAATGTTTATTTTCCCGCGCGTCGATGAGTCCTTTTTATTGATTCTCAAAATTTTGTATTATTTTTATTAATTCTTTGTATTATTTATTACAGGGCCGGTTATGGACCTTCTGAAAAATATTCGATGGTTTTTTCAGAAAGACTACTTTGTTATTATTTTGACATTAAGTATGAAAGTGACAAAACCTATAAGACTATTCCACACTTATCAAAATGTGTAGAAACCGAATCGCTAATTTGTAGTCCTTCTTACTGCTAACACTTACAATACACAGAATAAAGAAACCTTTTCCTTAAACCCATCCGCTTCAATCTTAGTTTAATCTACCCGCAAAACCACATGAAAATCGGTCCATTATATTTGAATATACATTTTTATATAACAAAGAATAACAAAACAGGAATATACGAGTATAAATACAACATGTTTTACCTTGTCTACCACTGGAATTTATTAAAGGCAAACATTTGCTTAGTAAGGAAAAGTAATTTGAAATTGTTTGTATTCTATAAAGGTGCTGTGTGCTTATTGTTTAATAGAAATCTAAATTTGTTATGAATAAATTAAATTCTATTGATATAACACAGTGTCTCACTACTTTACCTACTTTAACCAAAACTTTAGTTTTCTAGCTCTTTGTTCGTTTAGTTTAAACGCTGCTTGGGCAAAATATGTATTAATGACATGCTTAAACTTAGTTTATATGAAGTAAAGTTGAACCTTTTTCTTCTTTAGATTGCCTGGAAGAGATCGCTTTTTATAAGGTCGCCAATTGTGCATTTTTTATTATTTTTTTTTGTATGTTTCTATGTGGTGTACAATAAAGTGTATTTTCATTTCATTTCATTTTCATTTTATCTATACTAATATTATAAAGCTAAAGAGTTTGTTTGTTTGTTTGTTTGTTCGATTGAACGCTCTAATCTCTGGAACTACTGGTCCGATTTGAAAAATTCTTTCAGGGTTAGATAGCCCATTTATCGAGGAAGGCTATAGGCTATTTTATTCCGGAATTCCTACGGAAACGGGAATCACACGGGTGAAACCGCGTGGCGTCTACTAGTTTAGAATAAGGTGGTAACCAGCCCCTGTAGCCAAGTGGCACGTCGATTCTCTATCAACGATCGCAAACGCTTCGAAAACTAGAAAAATGTATGGGAATGACAGATCTTGATCACGTGAGCTGTCGATAGCAAATGTCTTTCCCATTCATTTTTTTAGTTTCCGAAGCGTTTGCGATTGTAGAAGTAGAATCGACGTGCCACTTGGCTACAGGGGCTAATCAGGCAATTTTCAAGGGGCATATTTGTTGTCGGACGCACTAAGGTCTGGAAAATCCCCACCACCATGGTTGGCCGTGTTCATAGTTTTGTCCAACTTGCCATGAATATCACATACACTACGTACCACATAATTACACGTTAGGTATAAAACTTTGCCAACATAGATATTCGTTTCAAAGTATTTTTATGGATATTGTTGGAAGAATGTAGTCTGGCTGGCTGGCTGACTCTGTAGTTGCAACATGAGGCATAGACGTACCGCCGATTTAGCGTTCCGGTACGATGTCGTGTAGAAAACGAAAAGGTTGTGAATTTTCACCCTCCTAATAAGTTAGAGCCTTGATAATCCAGTGGATATAACCTCTGCCTCCGATTCCGGAGGGCGTAAGTTCGATTCCGGTCCGGGGCATGCACCTCCATCATTTTAGGTGTGAGCATTTTAAGAAATTATATATCACGTGTCTCAAACGGTGAAGGAAAAAACATTGTCAGGAAACCTGCATACCAGAGAACTTTCTTAATTATCTGTGTTTGTGAAGTCTGCCGATCCGCATTGGGCCAGCGTGGTGGACTACTGGCCTAAGCCCTCTCATTCTGAGAGGAGACTCGATCTCAGCAGTGATCCGAATATGGGTTGATAATTATGAACAAGTTAGCTCGCTTCCATCTTAGATTGCATCATCATAGTCAACGGCTAACTTATAAAAATTAAAAAAACAATAACAAAAATCTGACAAAATATGTTCATCTATTTAACATGACTTAGTTCTGTATTCGAACTAAGGTGTCCAGGGCAGTTCTGATGGGATCTCGTCAATTTGGATGGGCGGGAAGAATGACTTAAGCGGGAGTGTTATCTACTTTTAAAGGATATCCTTAACCCTACATCCATAAGTTACAAGTCCGGAACTTCGCTTGTGAATATTCTCTGCCACTCAAGGGTTTATTGGTAATATTCTTGGTGGGAATTGTTAGACCTGATAGACTTTCATTTAATATTTGTGTTTTCTGTAAGCTCTAAAGCCGCTTCTGATTTCGACCCATTCCTAACAATAAACTTATTTTATGTATTAATTGGTGTATTACAGAAACGTTAACCTTTTATTATGTGTATTTTCTCCCTGTCTTGGATAGTTTGAAGTTTTTCACCTTGTATTGAGGAAACAGAGATAAAACGGCTCAATAATAATTGTATTACGGATTTCCCTTGTGTTCAAAATAGACTGTTTTTCCACACATTAATGAGTTGTGCAGTACATTAATAATTACAAAACAAACCGCAAAATTATTGTGGCGTTAAGTTTTGGTTTAGTGACGTAGATGAGTACCTATCTATATGACGTCAGGGTCAACCTTATAATATTATTATATCACATATTGATTTGAATTAAATTTTTTTGAAAGTTGTTTTTTTTTATTTTATCAATTCACCTGACCATCACTGACCATTTATTTTACTGTTTTTTTTTTCAAAAGTAATAAATTATGCTTTATGTATAGACTGAGTCGTAGAGGTCGTCAAGACTTTGTGTATTTTCAATTTGAAATCTATACTTTTGGCACTGATATTAATGGTCCCGGGATTTATTTGGTTATACATATCTTTCATTTATTTATTTTACTTTACGATGACGTTGTAAAGTAAAAGCAAAAACTCAATGTTAGTTTATTAAGAGTGATACAGGGGCGGATTCATGACATGACACACACAGATGGTGATTTATAAACATGTTTCTGCTATATCGATTCTTAAGTTTCACACACAAACGTGCCTGTCAGTACCCCTAGACACTAGAACCAGCGCTTAACTGTCCTCAGAAAATATAATGTCATCATCATCAATATCAATCCATATTCGTAGGCGGCGGCCTGGCGCAGTGGGTACCCTACTTTCTGCATCCACGGCCGTGGGTTCGATTCCCACAACTGGAAAATATTTGTGTGCTGAGCGTTCCGATACGATGCTGTGTAGAAACCAAAAGGGGTGTGGATTTTCATCCTCCTCCTAACAAGTTAGCCCGCTTCCATCTTAGACTGCATCATCACTTACCATCAGGTGGGATTGTAGTCAAGGGCTAACTTGTAAAGAATAAAAAAAAAAAACAAAAAAGCCTACATAGTTTGCACGTTATTCAATCTCATCCGATTTTAGAAATTACGAAAAAACGGAGGAAGTTTCTCAATTCAACGCGTATATTTTTTATATTGTAATATTAATATTGTATCTTGACGGCCGCGTGGCGCAGTGGGTAGTGACCCTGCTTTCTGCATCCACGGCCGTGGGTTCGATTCCCACAACTGGAAAATATTTGTGTGATGAGCATGGGTATTTTCCAGTGTCTGTGTGTATTTATACATTATATAAGTATGTTTAAGTAGCATATAAATGTATATGAATATTATAATATCAAATATCTTAGTACCCATAACACAAGTTACTATATATGATTACTTTGGGGCTAGATAGTGATGTGTATTGTTTAAGTATATTTAAAAAATAAATAAATAATATTCGGCTCACTGCTAAGCTCGAGTTTCCTATCGGAATGAGAGGGATTAACTAAATGTCTATCACACTGGTCCAATGCGGACTGGGAGACTGGGGAATCGGAGGCAGAGGTCATATCCACTGTGTTATCACGGCTGTCTACTGTCTGGCTACATGTCCAGTGGAATTTCACGGCTTTGAAATATAACGTATATACTGCAAATTACAGAGCGTATTCAACGGTGTGTAACATCAGTCGTCAACAATTCGGCGTGTCTCACGTAAGCGTCAGGTGTCACGCTGAAAAACGCATACACGCTCTCGAATTTCAAAGGGCGGTGGATTAAAGTGTTGCCGCCTCGATACGTGCCTCCAGTCGCCCTGATAGAACGCACGTGGCCGTTGCAAAGGGGTGACATAATTGGACTAACCCGATTTTCCCCCAATTAACTCTAAATAGACTATAAAATTTTAATTATTTACATTAAATTTTTATTTTCAAATGTGCAAAGCAATTAATAATCAACCGAAAATATAATTTGCCTACTTTATCGTTTGATGTATGACAAAAAAAAATTAAAGAAAAGCCAGTATTTTTTAAGTATTGTAGTTAAATTATCACCACCGGGAGACACAGGTTATTTTTTTTTAGTACAAGGTATTATGTTAATTTTGTATACGAGGCAAAAATCCCTACATCCAAACAGCCTGAAGAAAGTAGGCATCGGAAAACACACTGAATTCAGAAAGCCTGAATATTTTATGTCCATCGACGTTAAAGTTATTATGCTATGTAGGCTACGACAAAAGGGTGGCAACACCTATAAAGATCGACATAAGTGTGAATATATCTCAATTTGAATTATAAAGCGCAGGTGCCACGAACAAAGGACTTTTTGTTTCGAACTTCTTTTGGTTAATAGAAGAGGTGTTAAACGCGGACTCACGGCCTTTTGTTAACGCAATGATAATTGGATAGTGTTTGTTAAATGGATATAGTGAAATATGTTTTAAACGGTATATACCTACTAAGGTATTTCGATGAATTTATCATTCAATTAAACGTAACGTACTTGAAGAGTTTGTTTGACAGTTCTATTTCTGAAATACAACATTATATACTCCTTAATGAAAAGCTGTTGTCAAGAATTATTTTAAGAGTTCGACAGTTTCCTGCAGTCATCTCGAGGTTGCTGTACATTTAGTTGAATTTTCACGAAAGAAGACCTGTTCGCGGGCTCTTCTGTAAGGATGTTTAGCATCTTACTGTTTAGTAGTCAATTGTGTTCAATTATTTTGTTATCTTTGCATAATTTTATATCAGGACCACTAGAAGAGGCATCCGATTGATCCGCTGCAGAGGACAATCATAATTTCCATCAAGGTAATAACAAGCAAACCAAAACATGTATTTATTTATTTTTTACTCTAAAAGAAGGCATGTTCTACTTTTTAAACCCGTCTAGTATAATATGTTCTATAAGTTTGCCATTCCAATGGATTGTTAAGGACGAAAGAGGTACAAATTCAATTTTGAGAGTCTCTGCAACTGCTTTGCAATTTGTGAAGTTCGGGAAGGGCTAAATTCTGACACGTAGGTACTGAAGAGGGACCGAGGGGAAAAAGGAAAGAGGAGTGGTTGCCTCTGCGAGTTTCAATTGCAGTTAAAATATGATAGAAACACTAAAATGAAATATTAGTGAAACTATCATCAACGCGACCATACAATGTTATTGCTAAAGTTTGATACCTGGTAGCGACCTTCAAATCCTAACAAATAATTAAAATAAAAAAATAAGTTTCGTATTTAGACGTATATAAACGAATAACAAGGTGTCCTGTTTTATTTGATTAAGAGAGCAAGTAAATTACTGCTACTGTTTATTTCGCCAATATGACGAGAGCAGTCCTTGGAGAATTAAAAATTCCTTGTTAATATAGTTACCTCAAAACCGCCCCGCAAGGTTTTCGCGAGGCCTCTTTTAGTGTAAGTGTAAGCGAGGACCCGATTTACCAACGCCTAACTACGCCACTGCAATCTAAACACATAGAGATAGTTTAGACCACGTTTAGACCTATTACGTTACCATAGTTAAGACGTATTTGAAGTACCTATGTAACAGTATTTAAATAGATATGTATCATTTTGAAAATTAAGATATTTTTATAAACGGACATTGGTCACGACTTATTTTCTTGTCTTATCCAAAGTAATCGTACTAATTAAGTACTACAAAGGCAGAAAGTTCAAGAAACTTTAGGAGAGAGACATTAATCAGGAGAGAGTCGTAAATCATTTCATTCGACTGGATTCTAGGTGGCATGTAGGTATAAATTAAAATTTAATTTAAACTCTTAAGAGGTAAGGTGTATAATGGTTACGTGTTGCGGAGACGCAAGCCTCAGTTGCTGGTGGTACCGAGCGGACGTACAATTTTACTGTGTGAACTCACAAGGATTGCTGAGTGGTGTATTTGTTATAGCCAGTAGTATTAATTTTTAGATGTATCGTCGTCATCAACCCATATTCGGCTCACTGCTGAGCTCGAGTCTCCTCTCAGAACGAGAGGGGTAAGGCCAATAGTCCACCACGCTGGCCCAATGCGGATTGGCAGACTTCACACATGCAGAGAATTAAGATAATTCTCTGGTATGCAGGTTTCCTCACGATGTTTTCCTTCACCGATTGAGAGACGTGATATTTAATTTCTTAAAATGCACACAACTGAAAAGTTGGAGGTACATGCCCCGGACCAGATTCGAACCCACACCCTCCGGAATCGGAGGCAGAGGTCATATCCACTGGGCTATCACGGCTCTACATGATTTAAATGTATATATGATGATTTAGATGTATATATTTAGGTAAATAGAATTAAGTTTTAGATTTATGATATAGTGGTAAGCTAGCGAATTAGGTGGTACCTGTAAGGCTAGTTTTAAGCAATAAAAAATAAATAAATAAATGTCCTAAATACTTGTTTTATTAGAGCAACAAAAGTTTATTTACAGGGCACCTGCACAATTACGTGGGAAAACTAAACGTAGAACGGAACTTTACATGTATAATTAAATAAGTTACTCAGTCTCTCACAAATTAACACGTTTGCAATAATAGTGCAGTCTTCATCAAACACTGGTTACAATCATCATGAAACATCAAAATAACAGTAATAATTACAATTTTTATGTTAGCATAAACGCTGCCTTGAGACTTTTAAATATAAACGCTTTAAAGTTTAATAACTCGAAACCTTCTTTATAGTATGGTCTGTATCTGCAAGACGGCGTGTCAGTCGAGGTTATAAAACCGTGTGTTAAATTATAGAAGTAGTTTTATAAATCTTCCTGCTATATATTTTTTTAACTGCATCCTTGAACCAGCTAGGTTAGCTGGATATCCTTTAATTCTGGTTTCGAATTTCGACTCGAGCTATAAGATGTTTTCTTTTTCTGATTGTGTAAGTGCTCCTTGATGTGACCTCAGCAGAGTCACCGGCGGGTTTGGGCGAGCGCAGAAGCATCGCCTGATAAGGCCCGAAAGCAGAAGCAGAGTGGATTGGCGGATACAGAGTTATTATTTTTTTCAAGATGTCACAACCCGTGCATCTGAGAGCGCCTTATGCCATCGATCCCAGTTATTATCATTATTACCAGATAGCGGCTGTTAGACTAACATTATCACCCTAAGCCCGCCAATCTGCATTGAAACAGCGTGGTGTGTCAATGCTCCATGTTCCATCTCCTATAAGGACAGACAGCCCTGAAGGGGGGTTATAATGATGTCTATATTAAATATAATTGCAGTAATTTCGAAAAAATTCCATGCACGTCATATTGATAACCTCGTCCTTTTTGGAAGCTTAAAAATCGCTCATAAGGTATAATTTATCTCGATTATTACAAGTAAATAAGATGCATTATTTGCTTAAATACAATATATCTAACCAACATAATATATAAAAGCCATTTATTTGAGTAATAAAACATATTACATGTATTTACGGCCCGTCGGCGCTTGCCTTATAATCAACGATTTATTGCTGTTAACTTTATCAAAACCGAACGCATGTCTTTATTTACTACCTCGTGAGAAAATTGACCCGACTCTTCTCAGAAATGTTACCTTTTAATTTCGAAATAAAGACAGAATCCTACAAGTTTTATTGAAGGTCTATTGGGTGTTGTATTTATCCTTTTTTTTCGCTACCTTGGAATGACAGACTGGAGTCTCAAGTGCCATATTTTTTTCCTCAAGTGTTTTGGTAAACGGCACCGCGGTACCTTTGTAGCTCAAAATTTACAGTAGCGTGTTTGACGAAAAAACTATGTGCCCGTCAAATTATAGGATCAAGATGTTATTATAGGACCTAAGTATAATTTGGTCTTCAATGCTATTATTTTAATTTTGCTTCAAATTGTACCAAAAAAAATGTAAGCAAACAAGTTACACTAAGTAAAAAAAAATGCAAAAATCTTGTTAACTTTGACGGCCTCCGTGGAGCGGTGGTAGGTATGCGCAATGGACGGAGGTCCTGGGTTAATTCCCCGGCTGGGTCCAAGTTTTCTTAATTGGTTCAGGTGGCTGATGGTAGGCTTTGGCTAATCGTGGCTAGTTACCACCTACCGGCAAAGACTTGCCGCTAAACGTCGTGTAGAAACCGAAAGGTATGTGGATTTTTACAAGTTAGCCCCCTTCCATCGAAGGTTGAGTCATCACTTACCAGGTGAGATTGAAGTGTTCACGAGGCTATTCAGATTAGTTAGGTCACCGAGGTAGGGGTAGGAAAGAAGTGTTCATAATATGTCAAAGCGAAGCTTGACCTGGTCCGCTAGTTACCTTATAAAAACGGCAAAAACATTATGTTTGTTGTATTTCCATATTTTATTTTTAGTATTTGTAGAGGCAACACCAATCGATCATATTATGTGAAAATTTCAACAGTCTAACGCACGGACATAAGATATCCGTATTAGAAACGACATTCACCCATCTGTTTATTGGATGAAAGTAGTTTTACATCAGTACGTATGTTAAAATATATTGCGAATAGGTTGTTCACAAAATTCCTGATCAAACTATGATTAACCATTATCATTAATGATAGTTTGGCCTGGAGTTTTGAGGCAAACTACTCGCAATATATTTTTCATCCAATAAACAGATGGGCGAAGGTCGTTTCTAATACGGATCTTAAACTATCGTAATAGGGTACAGTTTTACCCTTAGAGCCTTAGATCCTAAAAAGCGGTTTAGTAGTTAAACCACAGAAAACATTTATGTACAAGTTATGCCGTGAAAGCTATTTTTTGCATTTATTATTTCGCATAGATTTATACCTAATATAAATGTTAGGGTTTAAGGATACATAAGGAACTTAAGCTAACTTATCGTAATAACTATACAAATCATGCCCACGTGGAATGGTGGCAAGAATACTGGCTGCATTTTTAGGGCTTAAAAAAGAAGATTAACCCATTATGATATAGTTTATTTTTAGGAAACAAAGGTCACATACTTAAATTTATGAGACCGACAAAGACACGGACAGTTCGTTCAACTTAACGATAATACGTTATCAAGTCTTCGTTACTTTTAGAATACTCGTATACTAGCGGACGCCTGTGACTTCATCTGAACCATGAATTTTTTATTATACAAAACGTATGAAACTTTTTCTTGGATGATCCAATATCCAATAATGTCGAAAACCACATTAAAATCCGTTGCGTAATTAATAGATCTAAATGAAGAAACGCCGTAAGCGAATCTTTTCTATATAATATTACTTATACCTATATCTCTAAGGGATTAAGCAGCATTTTTCAAGAAAGGTGGCTTGACTTTTTCCGACTCTACCAACAATTAACGTCATACAATATTTTCAATCGATTAACAGAAAATATGAACAAATAATATACCAACATTTTGACGGCCTCCGTGGCGCAGTGGTATGCGCGGTGGATTTACAAGACGGAGCTCCTGGGTTCGATCCCCGCCTGGTTTTCTTAATTGGTCCAGGTCTGGCTGGTGGGACGCTTCGACCGTGGCTAGTTACCACCCTACCGACAAAGACGTACCGCCAAGCGATTTAGTGTTCCAGTACGATGTCGTATAGAAACCGAATGGGGTGTGGATTTTCATCCTCCTCCTAACAAGTTAGTCCGCTTCCATCTTAAATTGCATCATCACTTACCACCAGGTGAGATTGTAATCAAGGGCTAACTTGTAAAGAAAAAAATAAATCCTGATTAATTACTCTACTAACACTATTGGTGAAAATCGCACAAAAATCTATTTTTAAGTCTTTGAGGTATCGCAAATTTACTGAGAGACACGACAGGGCACTTTGTTTTATAATAATATGTATACATAAAGGGATGGGATTAATTCTATGCTAATTTTAGTTCACTATTTGCTTACAGATCACGAGGTTTCACACCCGGTTCAAGCTAACGAAAATTACGAGTATATTAATAATATTAAACATTGAAGCTAGTTTACAAGGACGAGCTCAGTCTGCAGTGACTTTATTTCTGGGTAAGCAGAAAGTACTATGAAAAGCTGCTCTTTTTTAATAAAAATACTTTATTATTAACTTAATTAAGTTTTCGTTTCAAGATTTTTTTAGTATCACCTCGGAGTTCTAGCGCTTGGTTTTTATATTATCACGGGTTCTTAAAGATAAGTAGGTATTATTATAATCAAGTTCTGACGAGTTATCGTGTTAGGTGCCAGCCAAGTGGCAAGTCGATTCTCTTTCTAAGATCGCAAACGTTTCGAAAATTAGAAAAATGTATAGGAATGACAGATCTTGATTACGTGAACTGTCGATAGCATCAAACCTGCAACCTTGACAATTACGTGTGTGAAGTCTGCCAATCTGCATTGGGGCAGCGTGGTGGACTACAGGGCATAGCCGGTCTCGTTCTGAGAGGAGACTCGTGTTCAACAGTGAGCACAGGTTGTTGTTTAAGGGCTGTTCAAATCAATCATATCAATAAATAATATTCCTCTTTAACTTCAAGAACATGTGTAACAAAACAAAAAAATATCTCAATTGCAAAATAAAACAATGGTGTTTGACAGCGAATTCATTTAGCGCCGGCAGCCCATTCATCAGAGTCTAAACACACACGACCGGGCCGGGGTTCGATTCCAATAGTTATGCAAATAGCGACTGAGAATGTAATGAGTGGCCGGCAGTTATTTAGAACTGCCTCGTAAGTCAAACGCTGCTTCGGGATTGAAGTTCGTATTGGAAAAGCCATGGACATGTCCACGCTAATACAAAAGGTATTTTTTTCATAAAAACTAAAATGTATTTTTTTTTATTCTTTACAAGTTAGCCCTCGACTACAATAAATAAATAAATATACTTAAACAATACACATCACTATCTAGCCCCAAAGTAAGCATACAGAGTAGCTTGTGTTATGGGTGCTAAGATAGTTGATACTATAATATTAATATACAATTATATCACACAAATATTTTCCAGTTGTGGGAATCGAATCCACGGCCGTGGATGCAGAAAGCAGTGTCACTACCCACTGCGCCACGCGGCCGTCAAATCTCACAATCTCACCTGATGTAAGTGATGATGCAATCTAAGATGGAATCTGGCTAACTTGTTAGGAGGAGGATGAAATCCACACCCCTTTCTACACGACGTCGTACTGGAACGCTAAGTCGCTTGGCGGTACGTCTTTGTCGGTAGGGTGGTAACTAGCCACGGCCAAAGCCTCCCACCAACCAGACCTGGACCAATTAAGAAAACCTCAATCAGCCCAGCCGAGGATCAAACCCAGGACCTCCGTCTTGTAAGTCCACTGCGCATACCACTGCGCCACGGAGCCCTTCAATGTTTTTGTTGTTAGTGATTTGTTTATTCTATATTACTACACTACCTATTTCCCTCGCCTTTGTTCACGTGTAAACATTTTGATCTTTTCCTCGGGAATAGTAGTTTGGATGATACTTGTTTTTTTTTATTATTTGTTGAAACATATATACAAATATATTATGTTTTTATCTGTCAACCTTTGAAATAATTATGAAAAAAATGGTGTAGTTAAAATGGAGTTTTGAGACTTGTAATGGACAGTAAAAAAATAGTAGGCAGGATTTTAATATTTGTAGAATTTCATCATCATTGAAAACATATCTCGTGCGAGGTAGGTGTAGTAATCGGTATTGTTTTTTTTATTTATAATTATTCTAATGAAGCCGATTTAATGTTACAATAAAAAGATTTATATACCGTAATATTATATAGGTATATATTAAAGTATATACCTATTTTGTATATTATAATACAGAATCACTTACATTAATGTGAAGTTTACATTTTTAGCTTAAGTTCCTTATTGTATTCTTTCTCAATAAAAAAAAAAAAAAAAAAAAAAAAAATTAATGTGAATGTTAAAAAAATATAGCGTGAATACTACTCCGTGGATGTTGCTGTGAGCCCATCTCACACCTTGGCCGCGCACGAAATTAATAACATGTTGATTTTTAATTTTTGTTCTGCTCTTGCACTTATTATTATTTAAACTGAATTTCGAGACATTATTTATGATTATTTATATAACATATGTTGATCATTTTTCAATGTTTCCACACAATTAACACTTCATTTCACTGTTAATATCTTTTTGTTTTGGCGATTTGTTTCTCTTATTTATGCCGATTTCAGCGTCGGTGCAATGTTCTGATAAACAACAACACCTTGGTGTCATTAATGCAGATTAATTGAATATAATCTTAATATATACATGCGAAAGGTCAATCATCACGAAATCTCACATATCGCTTGAAGTACAAAGATGAAATTTGGCAGGGAGGTAGTTTATAGATAGTAGACGTCCGTTAAGAACGGATTTTGTGACAGGGCCGTATTAAGGAGGTCTAAAGGCGGACGAATTCGCGGGCGTCCGCTAGTGTTTTTATAAGTCATTACTGATTTTTGATTTCAGCATATTATTACTTAGTAAATATTACTTTAAGAACAGAATACATTACAACCTATTAATATTTAGAAATTAGGCCCTGTTTTAAAATATCGATTAAAAATTAACTTTCTATTATTTTCGAAGGGCCTACTTAAATTATCTACAATAAAATATTCATTAATTTTATTCCTTAGTATATAATCTTTTTATAAACTAATAATTATTTATGTTAAGATGGTATTTTCATAAATTCCAATTAGCAAAGTATTGGAAATTAATGAACTAAATATTTCATCTTAACAAAATATCGTTCATGAATATCTGCAATACTAGACGATCCAATTATAATTTTCATCTTTTGCCGTCTTTTCATCATGGTAATACCCTCGTTCCTGTATTTGTAAGTGCCCAGTAGAGACCTGGCAAAATGTGCAATGAAATAGTATTGACTGCAAGCTCAATTTAGCTATTGTTAGCTATAAATGCTCATAACGTAGAGTCTACAATAGGCACTAAGCTCTAAAATTGGTAATAACAAAAAGCAGCTATTAGCCAAAAGTAGTGCAAACAATACAAAAACATTCAAAACAATAAAATTTGTACCGACTGTATTGCTGCAGTTTTATCCAAGTCGGGCTCTAACCGTCAAGTGGTTCCGTCCAGAAGAAATAGCGGTCGTTTATGACCGAACAATTATATTGTTTTTTACTGTTTGGCCCGCGGTTTATTGTCGGTTAGTAAACGCGGCGATCCGATCGGATTTTGTTACGCTGTAAAATTTGATTGTTTGATTTTTAATTGCTTTAGTGCAGTGCTGTGTTTTGATTTTGAATGCAAGTTTCAAAACATAAAACTTACGTATAAATAGTGTTGTATACTACGTATGTAGTATACAAAACTATTTATTAATACCTAGTCCTTCTTAGAAATACTTAAGTATAATAATTTTATTACGTCTTTGTCAACCCATATTCGGCTAACTGCTGAGCTCGAGTCTCCTCTCATAATCAGAGGGTCTACCACGCTGGCCCAATGCAGATTAGCCAGAAAATTCTCTGGTATGAATTTTATAGCGAGAACTCGCTTATTACGAGGATAAAGCTCGTCGATAATCCTGGAAGTGAATCCTTCTACTGAGTATCTAATAATATTATAATAATTCGTTATTTAAGTAGTTATAAACAAAACAATAGCAACCGCCGGTCATAATTTGATATAGGTAATATCATTTTTAGTCGTGAATGTTTAGTTTCTTGAGAGGAATATCTTAGCAATCCATGGATTCACCGTGCGGGTGCCGGGTCCATCGCGTGGTAGAGAGAAAAACTCCGAGCAAAGTCCAGGCCTTGTGATTTGGATGTAGGGTTAAGGAATTCCTTGACGATCGATCAACACTCCCCTCCTCTGCTCGTGTTGTTCTCCCTGCCTTTCCCTAGCCAAATTTGGTAAGATCCTATTAGAGCAGCTTTGGATACACGTTCTAATATAGAACTTGCTGCAGTTCTAGAGAGGCCAAGGTCTTTAAGCAAGTTTACAGATTTTGCTGGTAATCCTCCCACCTACTTCTACGGCGTACAGACAAACTACAAAGCCACACAAGTTCCTTTATCTCTCATATTTGTTGTAAAAATTGTGGCGTAGTTACAGTGCACCGGATCAGTTTAACTAAAACCTGAAACCTCCTCATATAAGGTTTGATCTCATACCCATGCAGCTATTTGAGATTTGAAAATTGCATTGACATTGTTATGATTGATATGATGACGATGTTAATATGAGATATCCTTTGATATACGATAGTTTTCTCGAATCATCGATGCATCGAATTATCAATTTATTGCTTAGATCTGCATCCAATTATTGTGTAACAATAGAAGGGTAAGACCACCTAGTGCTTACACCTACTTTGGTGTAAGCACTAGGTGTAATGTATGAAACCTATAACGTCATAAAAAATGTGTTGACGACAGAATAATTAGCGATTCCTTAAATATGGACCTCATAAGAAGGCTTTGAGTCATCCAACTGCAGATGGAGCTACAACTATATGGATATTGGATAGCTATGCTCGAGATATCTCTGGAATTTTCAACCAGAAATCCGCAAAAGAAAGTCGACCATATAGCTCAACTAGTTACGAAACTAAGATGTTAATAGGTAGGACACATAGTTCGAAAAACCAATGATCCAAGGTGTTGGAAAGGTGATCTCGCGCCGGAGTGTTGCTGGAACTCTCATTAGAGGAGCTTATTACTTAAATCGGGTTAAAGACAGTTCACTGGAACGTGGCGGCTCGTGACCGTGTTTTTTGGAAGGCCAAGACAATGTAAAGTGGTATATGGCCTTTGGCTTTGGAAAATGATTATGATGACGTCAGACTACTTATACTTGGTTTCTTTTTTGTATAAATACCAAGGCCAAGACCACCAACAAAATGAAAACGCGAGGTTGAGTTCACGTCAAGGAACACTTAACTTACCTTATCAGCCAATAGCCGTCCACAGCTGGACATAGGCCTCTTGCATGGACCTCCAAGCACAACGATCCCGAGTCGCCAGCATCCAGCGGCTCCTGCAAGGAACATTGCTATGCTTTATCGTGCGCATAGATATTCCAGCAAATTGAGAAATTTTGTAGAATTGGCAGTTCTGATAAAATACTTCAATTATATTTTACTAGCCAATATATATATTCTAAGATACGCCAAAGTCACTGAACATCGGTATGTTCGGTAAATTTCCTCGTAAAAGGAATAACACAGTCTGTAAAATTTTCATGTTTTACGGTGTCTTAAATTCTACATAAAATATCGTTCACAATTTACGAGACAACTTAAGAGGAGTTCTTGATTTTTTAATTATGCTCGGATAAATAAACTCCTTTAGTAAAGATTTGATTCTGCAGTGAAGAGTCCCATAATGGGAAAGGTTTTATGAAGGACCCTGAGTGACGGGATTTCCTGTTTAGGGTTTCGTAGTTCAACAAGGAACCCTAGAAAGGATGAAAATCTTATTTGTTATTACAAATTTAATTATGTAGGTACATTGAATGATAGGTTAAGAAAGAAGGGTACTGTGGTACATTTAAAATGAAACAAAAACGGGAGAGCGGCGAGAACACCAATTTATACCATTTGCGACTGCACTCTCCGCAAACCTACCATGAGGTTGGTGGGGCACCCCATGTGGTTGGTGGGGCGCCTCATAGGGTTGGTGCTATTAACCTTCACCGTTTGACACACGTCATATTTAACGTTATAAAATCCACATAACTCTGAAGTTGGATGCACTTTCAACTCGGATTCTAAGACAGAGGTCATATCCACTGGGCTATCACGGCTATACTTAGAAGATTCTAGCTAGTATTATAAAGAGGTAAAGTGTTTGGAGTTGTAGAGTAATCTTTGAATCAAGTGAATTTACTTTTGAAGGTCTCCGTGGCGTAGTAGAATGCGCGGTGGACTTACAAAACGGAGATCATGGGTTCGATCCCCGGCCGATTGAGATTTTCTTAATAGGTCCAGGTCTGGCTGGTGGGAGGCTTCGGCCGTGGCTAGTTACCACCCTACCGGCAAAAACGTACCGCCAAGCGATTCAAGCGTTTAGTGTAGGACCACAACCTAACAAGTTAGCCCGCTTCTATCTTGGACTGTATCATGACTTACCACCAGGTTAGATTGTAGTCAAGGGCTAACTTGTAAAAACAGAAAAAAAAAATTTAGACCTTATTATTAAAAAAGCCAAGTTATTTGGCTCAAAAAGGATCAATTTATATATTTTTCCCCGTATTCCCATGGGAAAGTGAAATTTACGGATAAAACCGGGACGCGTCTGTTAGTATTAAAACAATGATGGTATTTATGAGTTCACTGTATTTTTACATCAACTATCAAAACCAGCCCACACAAAACACATTCATCACATAAAGACAGGGAATAATAGTGCCCTTGGGATAAACAAATTACTGTACCTACTCATAGTGTATCATTCGTTGATGCATACACGTCTCCTCCGGCGAAACATCACATTTAGTTTACGTTACATTACGAAAGCAGGAACCTAATGATCTTGAAATGTATTCTGTCAATAATTTATCATAGTATTATTGACTTTATCCTCAAATCTTGGTTCACAGATAATAGAATATGTAGGTTATCTATGTATATCATTACATAACAGAGTCACATAATTGTAATAGACTGTAGAAAATAATGTTACTCAGAATTTGGCTAGGCACGGAGAATAAAACGAGCAGAGAAGGGAAGTTTGAGTTAACTATCAAGGACGTCCTTAACCCTACACCCATCGGTCACAAGTCCGGGGATCTGCTCGAAGTTTTTCTCTCTGCTACACGATGGACCGAGCACCCGCACGATGAATCCATTAAAATAGATATTCGTCTCAATTTCTTTGAAAAATATAAACTCGAAGTTTCATAACCCGACAGACTCGAACCTAGAACCTCGCGATACCTCATAGGCTGACCAACGAGGTAGTTAGCGGATTATTAATACCATTTAATTAGTATACAATTTAATGTATACAATGTTCCCATCGCTCGTAACTGTGGTATTAACTTAACTATTTGTGGTATTGTTCCACGAATATTCTTGAGGTTTTTGCGTAAAAATAATTGCGTAACTATAACTCAGTTGTACAAAATATGTGGCGATGTAATATGTACGGAATCCATCTAAAGGTATGCAATCCGCACAGCTTTTTCTAAATTTTACTAAGTTAACGAACCATAAGTATTCTAGATTTTTTTAAACACACAATAGAATTATTTTACATAATGTAATATTATGTAGCGCCGTGATATCCCAGTGGATATGACCTCTGCCTCCGATTCCGGAGGGTGTGGGTTCGAAACCGGTCCGGGGCAAGCACTTCCAACTTTTCAGTTGTGTGCATTTCTTAAGAAATTAAATATCACATGTCTCAAACGGTGAAGGAAAAACATTGTGAGAAAACCTGCACTCCAGATAATTTTCTTAATTCTCTGCGTGTGTGAAGTCTACCAATCCGCATTGGTCCAGCGTGGTGGACTATTGGCCTAACCCCCTTCCCGAGGCTCACTTCTAAGCTCGAGGGGACTCGAGCTTAGCAGTGAGCCGAATATGGGTTGATGATGATGATGAATGTAATATTGTTTTAATTACATTAACACTAAACCTTTAATATTAAGGTCTTTCCGACTGAATTACGGCAATCTGATCTAGAGACTAGCTTTCAACGTAGGCCATATTAAAGTGCACAAGGATATAAGTAAACACAGGCGCACTCTGTATTCCCTCATTCTCGTAAGATGGTACCTAACATGTTGTATATAGATAGAGTAATCAATCAATCAATATTCATTTATTTCAAATAGGTTTACAAGCTCGTTGGAAACGTCAAGTAATAATATTATACTCAAAATAATGGTGATAATTATTAGTCGAAAACTTAAAATTAAAGTTACGAGGGTTCCAAACGCGCCTTCGGCCGAGAAAAGCCCACAACAAAGCGTAAACGTATAACCAGTAGCTTTATTATGTGCCTTCCGAGTCACATAGTCTACAAAACCGAGCAACTGGGACAATACAAAACCTGAAAGTGCCGGATAAAATCAAGTCATCGACAACTTAAACGCTTCTAAATACCTTAGTGAACTATTAAAAACATGCATGGTAGATTATTCTTTTTTTATAGATCTACAAAGAAGTCTAAAATGGCATATATTATCATATAAAGATAACTATACCCATTTTATCACGTACCTACAATAAAGGCTTATATAGATTCTCTCATGTATATCGATATCACACTAATATTATAAAGGCGAAAGTTTGTGTGTAAGTGTATATGATTGTTCCTCCTTTGCGATACTGAAGCGATTTGGCTAAAATTTGAAATGCTAATAGATTTTACTCTAGATTAAGACAAAGTTATACTTTTCATCCCGAAAAAATCATGGTTCCCGCGGGAAGTCGCGAGTGTCCGCTAGTGATGAATAAAAATAAAATGTTTATATAAGGATCTATATCAAAGTCGGAACTATGCAAAAAGTTAACGTCAAAACTTGCGTGCCAAATCATCATTCACAAGAATCATACGACTAGACACGTAATGCCCTAAAAATATAAAAAAAAAAGGAATGAGTGATTATTTTGAGGATGTGTCGTGTTTTTGCCTTGTCGCGCATGAGTGCGGTCGCGGCGACGGCGCCTCGGCGCGCGATCCTCTCCGGTTACAAAGGGCAAGCCCGCTCGCTGCCCTACCACGTGTCCACGTGACAGAGATTCGGATACAGAGTATCAGTTTATTCATTTATTGAGGTATAGAGTTGACGACCTCCGTGGCGCAGTGGTATGCGCGGTGGATTTACAAGACGGAGGTCCAGCTGGGCCGGTTGAGGATTTCTTAATTGGTCCAGGTCTGGCTGGTGGGAGCCAACACCCTACCTACAAAAACGTACCGCCAAGCGATTTAGCGATCCGGTACGATGTCGTGTAGAAACCGAAAGGGGTGTGGATTTGCATCCTCCTCTTAACAAGTTAGGCCGCTTCCATCTTTGATTGCATCATCACTTAACATCAGGTGAGATTGTAGTCAAGGACTAACTTGTAATGAATAAAAAAAAATACTGATGAATGAGATAATATATTATATTTTTATGCTCATCATCATCTATTGACTCCTGCGGCGTAATGGGTGGTGGACCCTGCCTTGTGCATCCACGACCGTGGGTTCAATTTCCACAACTGGAAAATATGCTTGTTATGATCAAGGGTGTTTCCTGTGTCTGTGTGAATTTTATACCCATATATATACCCCATATGTATTGTAATAAAAATACTTATTTATTGGTTTTATTTATAACTTAAATGTAACGGGGGGGGGGGGGTAAGGGGTCTTGAAGAATACAACAGCAGCGTCACGACGTAATAATACTTTATTATAGAATGAAAGTACTACGTATTACTATACACGAAAAGAATTAGAAGGGAACTAACTACAATATTGGGTGGAGGAGCTTATAAGCTAAGACAATAACAACATCATTTAGTTAAAGTAAATAAACATCTCTGGACTTTACTCTAGTTAGCGGTAATTAGTTATTAGTAATCGTCAATAACATCATTATCACCAAAAGTACACTCATCTACGAAAGTCATAAACAAAAAATAGTGTACAGTGAGTAACAAAAGTATTCTTAATATTACAAACATTACATAAATACCTAAATAAATATTTGCCGCGTGTATGTCCAGGCATTATATAAGTAAGTAAACAATTCGGAAATTTAAACTTAAATGTATTAACGGGATAACTGCAGGATTTTTATCAAAAATTTGACATAATTAACAGACGTGTGCAAAACAGTGTTTCAAAAAGTAATGCTACATCACAACCCTTTTACGAAAATTAATATCACTCTGAGATATCACATCACCGGAACATTATAATTAAGCATTGATTTAAGTCATACAAAAGTTTCACATTTATTTAGACATTCCAAAATAAATTGTAAAAAAAGGGGTAAATAGTAGGGTAGATGATGCCTTAACAGTCAAATTCGATACCGAAAATATGTAGAAACCGAAATCGAGTTAAAGAAGTTATTCGTTGTAAATCGTTGAGAAACATTGTACAACTTATAATATCGTTTGCACCGCCATGAAGTGGGTGTTATATGTCATAATTTATGATACATTCGTTTTTAGTAGAAAAAATACACCATTAAGGAACCAAAACGGTAAACTGAAGATTTAGTTTCCTTCCAAAGAAGCTACGGTAACAAGATCAGTTTGTCCACAGTAAAGTCGAAGTTATTGTAATATGATCTCTATTTATTAAGCGTTAAGGTGTAGCTACATTTTCTTAAGTTGCGCATATAAAGTAGTCGTTAATAATTCATTAGGCCGTATGAGGTTCGCCGAGCCGTTATTCACAGTTTATTTTTGATGAATTGCAATGGGAAGTTGTTTTGTCTAATTTCACTTTTGCTTTCGACAAAGCGAACGAAACGGTCTTTATATAAATGCGTTGAAGTGAATTCAGTTTCTTGAAAATTCCTTTTTTTATTTGATAATTTGGAAAACTTCACGTTAATGATAAATTATATCATGGTTCATGAAAGGATGTTATATGTTTTTAGAGTTTAATAACTAATTAAATAATACGATTCTGTGTGTTCCAAATAGTGATAACCTTTGAATTTATAAATTACCTAATTCACCAACTGGAATTAAATTAAATCCGGATCCTCCTTTGAATTGTGGACTATATAATAGGTAGGTATTATAATATCATAAAAAAATATATTGTATATAGTATGAATGTACCATTTTCACTTTCAAACGTAACCAATTTTAGTTTATAGAAATTAAAATAATGTTTAGAATAAGATACGTTGAAATGCTTGTTAACCACTCACCATCCGATAAGCTAACATGCCGGCAGCGCTAACGACTTGACGTCCGACAAAACTGGAGGTCACAGGATGCCAAAAATAAAATGTCAATAACAACGACGTTACCATGGAAACGAGTGATGTCCCATCGCTGTAACTATACAGAATGCAGGGGCTGATCGTGTGTTGGTCGCGATCGGCATCATCGAATATTATTTGATAATGATGACAATTATTGGTCGAAAACTTAAAATTAACGTTACCACGAATTAAAGTTCCCTAATTCTAATATTAATTCTCTGCGTGCGTGAAGCCTGCCAATCCGCATTGGGCCAGCGTGGTGGACTATTGGCCTAACCCCTCTCGTTCTGAGAGGAAACTCGAGCTCAGCAGTAAGCCAAATATGGGTTGATAATGATGAAAATTGAATTCTCATTTTACAATAAAGAAAGTAGACTTCTGTAACTAATTCCACCCTATACTTTTATGGTCCTTTCTAAATAATTTCATTGTCTATTTTCTTATACGAGTAGTATTTCTTTAAGCGGCTACTGCTATTGTGAACAAATCATCGGCGTCATGCGAGAATGAATCGCTCAATCAACAAACTAACACTTTAACTCTTTCATTTTAGATATAGGAATGCGTTTCATACGTGGCCGCCGACCGAAACCGCAGTGAGTTAGCATTATGCTATCTGAGTTATTTGAATGGTACAAAAGAAAGACGCTATGAATAAATACAAGGTACTACTGTAAGATGGGAGGATGACCTAAAAATTACCTCAGGACCTTTTGATGAGATTAGCGGCACCAGGTGGACCGACGACATCAAGCGAGTCGCGGGAATTCGCTGGATGATGCGGCTCAGGATCTTGATGTATGGAAGATTCGTCTGCAGTGATGACGTCCATCGGCTGATATGATGATGATGATGATTCAAAGTCAGAAAAGTGAGTGTGATTAGGACAATAGTCGAGTGAACGGGGATCGACCGCGACCTCTCGCGATCTCGGTGTGAATTTAGCACCTTTACCATGGAAGTAATTAAGCTTCTTAATAATGCTTGCTTAAATTTCAGTACTGATCGATATTCTTTTTTATTACATTTTCGTTACAATCGTTCTATTTAGCGGACTCAGTCAAGTTTCGCTTTGAATTATTCAACTTGACAACGCCACCCAATTGGCTAGTACAATTACGCAAGCAACCAATAATGTTCAATCTATTGACGACGAACAGAATCTTTAGCCGCGTATATATAAGGTACATACAAGAATTTGGGCAGGCCACATAGTTCGAAGAGCCGATGGACGTTGGGGTCCTAAGATGCTGGAATGGTGACCCCGCACCGCAAAGCGCAGTGTTGTGCGACCCCCCACTAGGTGGACTGAGGACATCAAGCGGGTTGCGGGGTGCTGCTGGATGCTCACGGCTCGAGACCGTTTTGTTTGGAAGTCCATGCAAGAGGCCTATTTCCTGTTGTGGACGTCCATCGGCTGGTTATGATGATGATGACGATGATACAAGAATTATTCTGAAAGTTATAATATAGATTCACGCTTGAATATCAACACTTGGACCATTCACACGGGAGCAATAAAAACGTTAGACTTACTCGCAATCATCAATAACGATTATCATTAAATCTGGCAGAGGATGACCGCGCCAACGGGAAGTGCACGCGCTATTCACGTAGCGGTCTTTATCGAGCTGGGTATAGATCCTGTATCCAACCACCTACGATTTTTTTTATATTTAAATCTACTCACGGACGACGCGACTTCGTCTACATGATAATTTTTTTTCAGATTAAAAATCTGTACGTTCAAATTTTGCTTCAAAGTAGGCTTTATCTTCCTATTTAAAAATTACAATTGTCACAATTAAAAATTTTGTCCTTCAACATAATTTTAAAAATCGTTGTTGACTTACTGCAGGATTGAACGATAATCTTTATCGGGCCGATTTCAGTGGCGTACCTATTCGCTGATATAGTTATAACTGAAGTCCGTTGCATATTTATTAAATGGGACACGAGTTAAAAAATAGTCTCGTTGTACTTTTTATAATGTCATATTACTTTTGTTATCACAGCCTTGCTGGATTAGGGCCGCACTTCGTTTTGACATATGACATGCTCAGAATACAGAAAACACTGTATTCTGAGATGACATGTTACTTGTTAGATACAAGTAACTGCTGACAATGCATAAGATAAACGATTTAAGAGGTGAAGGTATTAATGTAAAACTTTAATAAAAAAAAAACTAAACGACTTAAAAACCTAAAAACTAAACTAAAAAGTGAAAAATAACATCTTAATATTATTATGTTTTACCTGCTGATCAGTATTAAGGTGAAGTAATCGGTGTACATAAAAAAAACTGGTCAAATTGAGAACCTCCTCCTTTTGGAAGTCGGTTAAAAAGAGGCCTCAACTTTGTGTACGTAAACAATCAGTGTTAAAAATATATTTCAAGACCTAACCAACTATTGATAGCACCCGAGCCCTACCGGACTCATTAAATTGAAATTAAAATTTTGGAATGTTAAGTATACGTATTCACATTCCTAAGCCTTAATGTGGATTACCAAATTAATCAGCATTTTATTGACAACAATTTCTACCTTAAGAACAGAGAGTGACAATCTAGAGAGCCCGTGAACAAGTGGACAGCGGTAACGTTTCAATCACTGCGAGTAGTGCCAAGTCACGATGCCGACTGAGCCGTGCTTGTACCAGCAAACAGAACATTTTGGATACGATTTACCACAATATTTATTTATTTCTTTCTTTATATATACCTTACAGCCGTGATAGACTAGTGGATATGACCACTGCCTCCAATACCGGAGAGTGTAGCTTCGAGTCCGGTCCTAGGCATGCACCTGCAACTTTTCAGTTGTGTTTTTTAAGAAACTAAATATCACTTGTCTCAAACGGTGAAGGAAAAACGTCGTTAGGAAACCTGCATACCAGAGAAATTTCTTAATTCTCTACGTGTGTGAAGTCCTTTTTGAAGGGCTCCCTTGTGGTCCATGGGTCGTATAGGGTGTCAGTTCAGGTGCCCCGCGCGGTCTGCAATGCTTGCGCGATGGGCCACAACCTCCGGTAAAGTTACTGTGGTCCCACTCTGGAGACTACGGCATCTACACAATCATATACACAATATATAAATAGTGTTATGTCAGACTGATCGTGTGTTGGTCGCGATCGTCATGATGTCATGCACATTGGGACCAACACACGACCAGTTTTGTCAGCTGTAACGCTGTAGGCACGTGAAATTACTTGATCGTCAGTCGCTGACGTTAGAAGTATTTATTTATTTACAGGATTAAGGAAAAATTGTTTGTAATTTTAGGTGGTACGTAGGTAAGTCCACCGTGTCAGCCAATGTATGATATAAAACTACACTTATTTTGGAATGGTTTATGCAAGATCGATCGCGCTGATTAAGTAAAACTTCAAACTGTCATCGCTAATTTGCTTGGATGATATGATGATATGCGTATCTCAAATGATTTTAAAGTAAAGTAAAAATTTAAGTAAGCATTGCATTTTCTTTTCATTAACAATATATTTTATTTATTTTCAATAAAAATAATAATTCAAGAAATATTCTATGTCACCTACAGGCTACATATAATTATATTATATACTTTTACTATATATATATATATATATATACACTTTTTATCACCTATATGTATAATATATATAGCTAAGTATAACATATAACTATATACTAGTTATATGTTATGCTATACGATGATAAATGTTTGAAATGCCAAACTTTTATTGAAATATCAGTATATTAATTGTAACTTCAAAGATCATCAACTAGCCGTATCCAATCATTTACGAATCCATGGCCGTCGGAGCTGTCATATTCTGCTGTAGTTTGATAAACGACCACACGACTGCTACCTATTCGACGAGGTCTCAACGCGTCTTCATTTGTGATATTCAATCGAATTTAGATCTCAAATCATAGCCTGTGGTGCAAAACAAAATAATATTCTATACATATCTACCGATAAATGTTTTCTTCCAATTTCTCAGAAATAGCTTGATTTGTTTAAATTACCACCATACTCTTGCGATTTCATCCGAATAGACCTTATTCAATGTCCTCACACTATGGTATAAACAAGGAAATAAATAATCATCTCCACTTCACATGTAGGGGAAAAAGCTAAAAAAATATATATATAAATATGTCTAAATTTTATTTTACAACTTTATCGGCGTTCTTATTATTCTCATTATGTATTTGTTACTCATAATTAATGTAAAGCTTCATAATGCTATCTGTCTCAGAGCTAAACCGCGGACAGACAGACGTATATGGCTAAAATATAAGGGTTCCTTGTTGAATACGGAGCTATAAAAACCTCAAAAATGCCTCTGGTGGATTATTATCAAAGAATAACACTTTGTACTTGTAAGTCGTATTCTTTTACTAATGCTTGTATATATCTTAAACTACAGCATCCAGATCTTTTATAACTTGGACTACGCATCATACTGTAGCCATTGTTAATAAATTATTATGAAAGAACAAGAAGCAATCTCGTAACGTTCTTTTTAAAACCCTTTGTTCTATAAAGACTATATCACTCATAAATGTGATTTAAATCTTAACATTTAACACTTCGTATTCTTTTTGTATCAAGATTACTGACAATTTTTTTTTTTGTAATTGCTAATTTTTTTAATAATTTTTTGCATCGTGAGGAAACCTGCATACCTCAGAATTTATAAATTATCACCCTATTTTATCAGCTCACTAAAGCCATCCTTATAAAAGAGCGGAGATAGAGCTTAGACCAACCACGGTGCGCAAATATATGGATAATATAAGTGTGAAGTGGATAGGCTATCCGTAATTAGGAAAATGGTTAAAGATAGAAATATTTCGCGTATTGACCGCCAAACTTTAGTCCGAGGATAGCTTACGATGATGATGTTGCTCCAATACGGGAAGACGAAATTAGGGGTAATGTTAATGAGAAAAATGTTTCACGGCACTTGGATCGACTTTAATTTTCGCACAAAAAGTAGAATTAATTAAATTAATTTTATTCATTGTAATACAGTATTATGCATGTATCTGGTGACAAAAAGGCTGCACCATTTTTGTTCATAGAATCACCCTGGATGTCCAACGTAGAAATGCAGCCAGTATTCTTGCCACTATTCCATGTAGGCATGATTTGTATGGATATTAATTTATGGCAACTTAAGTTCCTTATTGTATTTTTTCTCAATAAAAAAATCTTTGAAAAAATATGTAAATAATGATAATTTCATAAGAGCAAATGTTTTTTGCTGGCTCTTCTCAGTACCTGCCTTCCGAAGCGGTAGTAGTGTCTCTACAAATAGTAAAGCTTGACGTTTCAAAAGTGCCTAGCCTACCAGAAAAAAACTACTTTTGGTTTTGAAATTCTTTAGCGGCCAATTCATACGTTAATGAACTTGAACCCTGGATTTTTACACAGGTTAATCACTGCACCCACGAGGCAGTTAAAAATACCGAGAAAAACTCGTAAATGTTTTTACAGTGACTGTACCTACGTAGTTTTTTATCAATGATGAAAAAACATTTTATTTCATCCAAGTCATAAATATGCATGTAATAAAACTTTTAGTTTAGTAGGTTTTTTAAGACACTCAACATATTGTAACAGGTATTTTATAGGATATTACCTAGTGGTTATTCATTTACTATGACATGGCGTTACAAGATACGAGTGTCTTTAACCGCTATTATTAAAAATACAATATTACTTAAAAAAGAACACCGAGTTATTTGTAATAATAATAATGAATCATGTTTTGACATAATTATTATCTATATTTCTTTTGTTTAATGTAACTCTTTGTACAATGGATAAGTTTTCCTTGTTTGGCATAGACTCGCGGTCAAATTACCTACTAGAAAAAAACCCCCTTTTTGAAATCTTTATCAATGTGTTTTAATGTTTATTAGAATAATATTAAAATATATTTCTTAAATAAAATATAAATATATTTTATTTGACACAGGTTGATTTTTGATCTTTTTGTCGGGGAGAAAAATAATCCCTCCGGACTTTTGTCGGCTAGTCGGCAAGGTATATCCGACTTGCACGGACTAAAAATAACCTCCCGTGTACTCTGTGGTCAGAGCGGAACCGCTTGACATTACGTTTTTATCGATTAGCTTTTTCGCTTTTCTTCTCTTATTTTCATCGTGACTTGGAGCATTTGGGTGTACTCTTGCCCCTCTTCCTCTCTCGACAGCATGCGGGACGCGGGTGATAAGTTCCTTATAAGATAAGGTTCCTTCAGCCGCAGCTCTTAAGTCTGTGCAACCTAAGCATTCGAACTCCTATTGGCAAAATTGACGTCTATGGGCTCAACGACAAAAAAATAAAAAATGCACTTTTACGAATGTACTGTTAAAATGACCTAACACGACAGAGAGTATTTTAAAATTGTACCGTCAACTATTCTCGATGGTAATCAAGAGAAGAGCTATTCCCACAAAAAGCGAATATCAGTCGCACGTACGTCTAGTGTTATCTAGACGCGGGCGACGTGAGGTGCGATGATGTCGCGATACGCCGCCTTAGTACGTGAAGCACCCGACGCTTTTCGAGCAATTGGTTCTCAAATTGTGCGCTATTCAACCATTTTTTTGTTTTTGTTTTTTTTTTATTATTTACAAATTGACTACAATCTCACCTGATGGTAAGTGACGATGAAGTCTAAGATGGAAGCGGGCTAATTTGTTAGGAGAAGCATGAAAATCCACACCCCTTTTGGTTTCTACACGACATCGTACTAAATCGCTTGGCGGTACGTCTTTGTCGGTAGGGTGGTAATAGTAGTGGTCAAATGATGAATTATGCTACTCAGAAATAAAATATTATCGTATTTTTAAACTTCGTACTGCCTTGGAATTTTCCCGACTACCATCGGGACTATTTTTTTTTAAAGAATTTTTGTTATATCTTTTTAAATATGACCAATATTCCCATTCCCCTCCAACTAACTATTCGGGAAAGACTAGTTAAAATAAGAGATAGTCCACCACGCTGGCCCGATGCAGTTTGGCAGACTTCACACACGCAGAGAATAAAGAAAATTCTCTGGTATGCAGGTTTTATCACGATGTTTTCCTTCACCGTTTGAGACACGTGGTGTTTAATTTCTTAAAATGCACACAACTGAAAAATTGGAGATGCATGCGTAAAATGGGAAGCACTGGTTTGTATCATTCATTTTGTGTAAGTATGTAATAATATATGAGCCCAATGAGTAGATTTCATGGTATATTTAACTATCTCTGCCTCCTAAACGGGAAGACGTTGTAACGGGCTCAACAAATATAAATACGAGATAAAATCTCTAAAGGATAATGGTAGGTAAGTATCTAACTAAAGTAGTAGCAAATGATATTTACGTTCAAGTCGTAAAAGGCAAACTAAGTTAATAAGCGATATTTGCAGGTTATCTACCCAAAATATATTTTTATTCAATCGTGCAAATGAGTGTGAAAAATAATATAATAATAATTCAAATTCGAGGCGGCTCAGAGGCCATAGGTACAAGTAAGAACTCATTCTCTTTGGGTTTTTTTTATTTATTTTTTATAAAACTTATCCTAATAACTATACAAATCATGTCTACGTGGAATGGTGACAAGAATACTGGCTGCATTTCCGCGCTGGACAGCCAGGCTGATCCTTTGCGCAAAAAAAAAATAATAAAAAAAATACAACCGACTTCAAAACCTAAAAACGTAGCCACTAAACTAAAAAGCGAAAAATAACATCATAATATGTTCTACCTGCTGATCAGTATGAAGGCGGTGCTAAGCCGGTGATGTATTAATTCAAGCCATGTTATAGATTTAGTGGCTACGTTTTTAGGTTTTGAAGTTGGTTGTATTTTTTTTTATTAAAATTTTTATTATTTTTCCATTTTTAGTGTAAAATTTCATCTCAAACGAATACATCAGACCCCCAATGACAGTCACAACCCATCTATGTGGAAAGTTCTCATTAATACAAATTAATCAAGCCCAAACACAATGTAGCTACCGTAAACCGTTAAGGGGTTCCCTTAATTGACCTTGGTCTTCATCATCAGACCCCTAATAACAGACACAACTCATCTAGGTAGAAAGTTCTCAGCAATACGATTAATCAAGGCCAAACATAAGGTAATTACTGTAAACTGTTAAGGAGTTCCCTTAATTGTCCTTGGTCTACATCACCAAACCCCTAAATGACAGTCACAACCTATCTAAGTGGACAGTTCTCATTAATACAAATTAATCAAGCCCAAACACAAGGTAACTGCTGTAAATTGCCGAGGAGTTCCCTCGTTAGTTTTATGGCTCCATCATCAGATCGATTTTAAACCTTCATGAAATTGTAGTGCTTAAAAGGACTAAATGGAAAAGTTTACGAACACACTAGACACCCATATAATTTTCGAAAGTTCCCTTCAATTTCTCCAGGATTCCATCATCAGATCTTGACATGATGGCAATGGGATCAAATGGGGACTATACCGTTTCAAACAAAAAAAGAATTTTTGAAATTGGTCTAGGCGTCTTTGAGTAATCGGTGTACATACATTAAAGAAAAAAAAAAATACCGACCGAATTGAGAACCTCCTCCTTTTTGAAGTCGGTTAAAAATGAGCCAGCCCTTCTGTCACCAGTTGAGGCAACTAGCCGCGGTGAAATGATTCGGTAAAATTTTTTGGCACTGCGACATGGCCCAAGGGTCTCCACGACAAAAGGAGTTTGGGTTGTATATATTTATTGTATATTAAATGTATCTTTATTATTAGATGTCATGTACCAACGCATGTAATCCCATGTAACATGTACCCATGAATGAGTATGTTTTGTAGCTAAACCAGTTTAGTTACGGATTACGAAGTTCTTCCTGGTTTGAGCGCTGTGTTGGGCTATGCAATATGAAGTCAGTTCCCAGAAATTGTCATTAGGTATTCAGGAGTTGAGCTGTGATGGCTCAGTGGTTATGACCTCTGCCTCCGATTCCGGAGGGTGTGGGTTCGAATCCGGTCCGGGGCATGCACCTCCAACTATTCAGTTGTGTGCATTTTAAGAATTTAAATATCACGTGTCTCAAACGGTGAAGGAAAAACATCGTGACGAAACCTAACATATACCAGAAAATTTTCTTAATTCTCTCTGTGAAGTCGAAGACGTACATACCGCCAAGCGATGTCGTGTAGAAACCGAAAGGGTGTGGATTTTCATCCTCCTCCTAACAAATTAGCCCGTTTACATCTTTCCATCATTACTTACCATCAAGTGAGATTGTAGTGACGAGCTAACTTGAAAAGAATTAAAAAAAATAACACTTCAATGAGAGGTACTACAACAATGTAAACGTATAGGTAGGTACCTACTACTTACGTAACTTAAAAGGATCACCATCATTATCAAACCATATTCGGCTCACTGCTGAGCTCGAGTCTCCTCTCAGAATGAAAGGGGTTAGGCCAGTAGTCCACCAGGCTAGCCAAATGCGGATTGGCAGATTTCTCACACGCAGAGAATTAAGAAAATTCTCCGGTATGCAGGTTTCCTCACGATGTTTTCCTTCACTTTTTTTCGTTTGAGACACACAACTGAAAAAATGGTAGTGCGTTCAAACCGGATTCAAACCCACACCCTCCGGAATCGGAGGCAGAGGTCATAACCACTGGGCTATCACGGACTTCAAAAAGGAAAGGAAAAAAAGGATAAACCATCGATTAACTTTTTGAAAAGCAATGAGTTTGGCGTTTATAAAAGCGATAAAACAAGAACTATTAAAGTGAACCGCGTAAATCTGTTGTGTACCTAAATAAACTAAGTTATTTTGAAGCATACTAACTTTAAAATAACTAAAAGTTTATTTGCACAACAGATTTACGTGGCTTACTTTGAAACGTAATACCTATCTATGTGCATAAAGAAAACTTTTCCATCTCACAACTAGGTATAACTGCCGTACTTCGGTGAAGAACTTCGCTGTTCAATGGATGCCTTTGAAAATAACTTGCACTACCGCTTTAATACAAAATAAAATAAGATGTTTGCAACTTTCAGATAAAATTCCACACGTCCCTTAACAATGAAAGAAAAAAACGCGTAAAAAAATAAACTTTAATGCAGTTCTCAGACGGAACTTGTAAGTATATTTTTCATTTAATCTTCCCTTTTTAGGACAGCCAAAAAGTCACGACATTATTTTTTATGATGATTAAATACATTTAAACTATCAATAATCAATCTAATAAACTTGTTACCAGTAGATTGCTTTACGAGTATACACCTATTGGAATTGCAATCCAAATAACATGCAGGTATTCACACACCCAGTTAAAGCGAAGGCACACGATGACTTGCGGCGGCGGTGCGGCGCCAGAGCGGTGTCGCTGCGTTGTCTTACATAGAAATATCTGTGACTTGTCACACGATACGCTCCGGCGCCGAACCGGACTTGCAACCACCGAGATGAGGCGAGGAAGGGTGAAGGCGTGGCGACGTTGGAGCGGCACCGCTCAGTTGTTTCTGCGTCTCAAGGATTTACAGACTGTCAACGCTGCTACGGCGCCGCTGCGAATTAATAACGTTGCGGCGCCGCACCGCTCGTGTGCCCGCTGATACAGTGAAATCTCTGCGATGCGGCGCCGCAACGCATCGTGTGCCCCCGCTTTTACTCATACACAAACACATAAACACCCATACATATGCATAATTACACTTACACTTTTAAACTAAAATAATAGTTCGTATAAGTAAAATAATGATAACGCTAACCATAGTTATTGAAAACAATTGTATTTTTTGTTTTTATTTTCATTTTATTGTTGTATTTGAAACTGAATGATATTGTAACATTACAATATAATTAATACCTACTGTAATCTCTGCAGTCTTACATGTAAATTTATATGTATTCAAATAATAATGTACTGTAACGCTGTCGATTACAAATAAATACATAAATAAATAAAGCGCTCTCAGATGCTTCATTATATGAAATGATTAGTGATAGTTCGGTATACTGAAGTTCAAAAAAATATCATACAGCTAGCAGTAGCTATCTAAAGTCTTGGCTTGAATATTTACGAACGTACCTACCTTCTTTTATTTTATACAGGAAACTGGTTTAATCGACGTAGAAAATCTACTTTCTTACTTCTGTACCTATTATATTTTTTATTTTATAACTTCAACTCCGTTCGTGATATCACTCGCTTTATTACATATACTAAACGATAAAGTAAATAAGTAAATAAATAAATAACGCCAACAAAAAATATAATTCATCACATGTTAACAAACCCAAAACGTATCAATAATTCAAAAGTCTTCGTGGCATGACTTACGATTATCCGTTATGCTTCGTCTACACAACTTGCAATTACAATTTTAAGTCACGGAATACCAAAAGCAAGTGAAACTAAGTTACAAACGGCTTTTTAACGCAATTGTATTATTAGTTTTTTTTTAACGCCACTGCACGTCCAGGAAGCCCTTTATTGAACTAGTCATTTCACACTCGTAGAAAACACACATAATTATATTATTCGACAGACTTGATTTTTTGTTAACTACAAATTATGAAAGATCAAAATTATCTTGAGGAGCCCATGATTGTAGGTTGCTTCATGACATGGCATTTTTGCGGGAGCCGGGACCTATTATGTTATAGGTCTCTACATAATTTTCATTCTCAATTTTAACGCATTATTATTTTTTTTCATTTCAATATTATTAATTATACTGTTATAAATTTTAAAATACATATTTAAAAAGGATATTTATTTATTTATTATTCAACAAACAAAGGCTAATAACCATAGTGCAACACAAACCACAGTTGGTTTTACTGTGCACTGGTTATTATTGCATAATACAATATTTAAGAACAAACAGAACATTATTAACAAACAGAAGAGGATAAATACCAAGAATAATCATTATAGGGTAGTTAAATAAAAGTTTGAGTGAACCGGTGCTGCGACGCTATATAATTTATTGTTGTAAATATTCTGTAATTTTTGTCAAGTTTCGGAAATACAACGTTCGGATCAGAACTTTACTATTTCGCTCACTTCGCTCATGCATAAAAATAATTTAATATTTCAAGTATATTTTACAATACCAAAAACACCTGCTCCAAATTAATTGTACTTATCAAAGCTACAAGGTGTAAGCAAAGACATAATGAATATGTAACCTGTCTTACAAAAAGTAACAATAAAATTACCAAACCGCAATTCTCGTTTCAAACTGTGTTTTAAAAATTATTTACGTAAAAACACACACTTTTTTTTGAGTATAACTTGTGTTATATTTTGCTTGTATCTAAATTGAATTCGTATTTATTTGTGCATGTTAGATTTCTTTATAGATAGTACGTTATCGCACGTTTTAATCAGTGTAACTACAATTGCAAAGCCTGAGTTTATGAATATATATTTTGCAATAAATTATACTTACAATAAACACTATGTCTATTGTTCGCGACGGGTTTCAAATCATAACTGCACATGTGTAATCCACACTTTATGAAGTGGTATAATTATAAAATATATTTCACATGTAATTACGTTTCCAGTTATGAAATAAAGAAACTATATCTTATTTTGGTAATATGGAAACTGTTGTGAGAATAAGTAAAACTTAAACTTAAAATTATCTACATAACATATTTTTCTGATATTATTTGCTACTATTTATAATAAGAATACAATTTATACAGTTGCTGAAAGAATTAAATATATTTATTCGTACGATTGTTGTATGAATAGTCACTTCGTTTGAGAATAGCTCCCTGCGTCGGTTAGGCGGGTGGCATTCAAAGGGAACATTTTTGACGGGGACAGGTGAAGAGACCGTACGAAATATCAAGACGAACGTACTCGTAACATGCTCAATTTGGAATGCTGATTTTCTAAGTTACGAATTAGAAACGACCTCCACCCATCAGTTTATTGGATGAAAAGTATTTTATATTAAACAAGCGGATGTTCGCAACTTCGTCCGCCCTTAATGTGACTGTCTCACAAAATCTGTTCTTAGAGAATGTCTACTAACTATAAACTACCTCCCTGCCAAATTTCAACATTATACATCATGCGGTTTCGACATTTTGTGATGAGTGACTAATCGCTTTTATATTACAGATATATAGATTTAATATATTAAATAATATATTGCAAGTAGGTTGCCTGAAAATGTCCTTGTCAAAAAATTATTACAGTAGTTAATATTGATATAATGAATAATAGTTTAGCCAGGAAAACATTAACTTTTAATTTTGATGAAGTTCAATAAATAATTTGAAAGCTAGCGAAACAATTAGTATAATCAACTGTAACTGTATGTCTGTACAGTAACTGTAACTGTATGTACAGTAGGTACTCTTAAAACACGAAATTTCTTACGTAGACTATATCGTATTATTATATACCTACGAGTTGTAATTGCTTCCAGCACATATTTTATTGCTTTATTGGAGGGGAAAGAGGAATATAGGTCATGTTTATTGGCATAACTGATACCTCAATAACAACCTTTGGTAGTAGTTTTGGTAGTAGTAGTAGTCACGAGCAATCTAGAGTCAAACAACTGTACATACTCGTATATTTAGTCTCGTATATATCTTAGTAACCTAAGTAATTTAATATTTAATAAATATGATGGAAGATATTAAGACGTTGCTAAGTAAGGGCATCATAAGATGGTTCAGAATCACACAACGGGCGATGAAACGAGCTAAGAGTATCTCTGCGTGATCGAATAAGAAATGAGGTGATCCGCAGAAGAACCAATGTCACCAACATAGCTCAACGAGTCGCGTAGCTGAAATAGCAATGAGCGGGACAAATTGTTCGAAGAGACAATGGACGTTGGGTTCCCAAGGTGCTGGAATAGCGATTCAGTACTAGAAAGCGCAGTGTTGGTCGACCCCCTCAGCAGATGGACTGACGACATCAAGCGAGTCGCATGGATTCGCTAGATCCAGGCGGCTCAGTATATGGTGCGATGGTGGAAAGAATTATGGTACCATGAAAGAAAATGATTTAGTAATTATTATTGCAATACCTGAAAAAGTTTCGTCTGGTTTAAATTTTTATAAGAACGCAAGTTTGAATTCAACATTTTAGTGATCGCGACATGACAACGAGTGTGATGATTAAAATTTAAAAAAAAACATATTTATTTCTAGCATAGGTACTGTTACTCATTTGTTTAATATTTCACACTAACATAAAGTGTTTTATGGAAGTCGTAACTCTGGCTTACGATATTTCACAATGTACGATATTGCGTTTAGGTACGTGTGTAAGGATAATAATTTATGTGTAAAACATATCGTTATTACCTACCAATAACGATTTAAAAAATATATAATTTTGCTATGGTTACATAACACAGGCTTATATTGGGGCTAAAAATAATAGATAATTATAAACAGAATGTATATAATTATTTAATTATTATTCTTTAAAAAAAATACTAGCATTTCTACTTGTCTAGCGCATTGTCTACATGTCCTAATTCATGTAGTATTATGCTAAGCTGGGGCCATTTTCTGGATTATGCCAAACATCGCAGGGTATTGTCCTGGGTGACCTGGTGTACTGGAGATATTGTGATGTGTGGCATTTTTCTTTCTTTCTTTGTTTCTTACTTCAAACCGTATAAGCTTATATAGCTTGGGCACGTAGGGGAGTTGACTGAAATAGGACTGACAAAAGGGAATTTTAAGACGAAGGTGAATAAAAATGTTGGAAGGTGGCTGAAGCGAAAGTTCCTGCAATTTCAGGACATTTTCTATAAAGTCCAGGTTAAGAATACATTAAACCGACGAGATTGCATGAAAGGATTGATGACTATGCAAAATACAAAAGAGATATGTCAGCATCGTGGAATGACGTGGTCTTTCCCCCCTCTCCATAGGCGTAGTGAGGTACGGGCAGGGATAACTGCTGTCCCTCCCCCCTTAGCAGAGCTACTTAAGAGGTTGAACTTAAGAAAGAATCGATTTGGCTAAAAACTTACCTAAACTGAAACTGAGGCTGAAGCTGAAATTCGGTTTTTTCCGGACACACTATAGTTTGACCCCCCCTAGATACAGTCCTGGCTAAGCACATGCTCTTCAAATTTTCAGCATACTTTATAAAAAAAAAACGAAGATCTGGCCATCGCAGGCACTTAATTCATAACGCAATACACCTCTCAACTTCTAGTTAATTTATAAATCTCTGTTTATCTTGGAATTCCTCCGTAGATTAAGTAACAAGCAGGTTTCCTTGCTGACTATTCCATCACGGCAAAACATGCGACAAAATACTCGTAGAAGTTACACCAGCAAAGATTAAATTTCTGTCTAGACAGAGCGTCGCAAATCTACTTGACACAAACAGGTAGGTAGTCGTATGACGAATGAACGTTAACGTTGACTTGCACAGTCTAATATAAAGTGTAGTGCTACCAAGCAACTTTTCAACCAGCATTTTAAATGCTTGGGGTGGATCTTGTTATAATTATTCCTTTTTAGTTTATAATAAATAGGTAATTCCTCAGTGCCTGAAGACTTAAGTCTTCGAACAGTACGTGTTGCTTATTAGAAGGCTCAAAGTCACTCAGCGGGCGATGCGATGGAGCGAGCTATGCTTGGATTTTCTCTGCGTGATCGAATCAGGTATGAGAAGATCCGCAGACGAACCACAGTCACTGACATAGCTCAACGAGTCACGTAGCTGAAGTGGCAATTTGCGGGGTACATTGTTCGAAGAGCCGATGGACGTTGGGGTCCCAAGGTACTGGAATGGCAACCCCGCACTAGAAAGCGCAGTGTTGGTTGGCCCCCCCACCTTGTGACATTAAGGGAGTCGCAAGGATTCGCTGTATGCTGGCGGCTCAGGATCGTGATGTTTACAAGTCCCTACAAAAGGCGTATGTCCTGCAGTGAACGTCCATCAGCTGATGTGATGAAGCATACAAACTGCGGGTAGTGAATTTATGTTATGCTATGATATTAAGAAAATAAAATGTATGAAAAATCCTTAGTACAAATATAATGAGAGTTAGGAAAGGTATCTACTTTTTGTGGCTGCACTAATTGGATACTCACTTCAATTTCAGAGTGGCTTGAAAATTGTTTACAGCAGCGGAATATAGCTGCACTCATGGGAAACAATGTTTTAGGATTTTCAATAAATACTATTGAAGATCTACTATGTATTTATTATATTTATAATATTTTTGTAAGACATGACGTTTGTGATTTTTGAAGGCCTCCGTAGAGCAGTGGTAAGCGCGATGGATTAACAAGATGGATGTCCCGGGGTTTGATCCTCGGCTGGGCCGATACCACCCTACCGGCAATGACGTACCGAAGGGGGTCTGGATTTTCATCCCACTCGTAACAAGATTCGCTTCCATCTTACGAGTAGATTGATCATAACTTACCATCAAGTTGATTGAGATGTAGTTAAGGGCTGTAAAGAAAAAAAGAAAAATAATTAGAATTCTAATTAAGGGCCAGTTTCACCACCTTCTAAAGATGATGATGAGTGTCTAAGCGTAAGTTATGTCAGTTTCTTTGATATCAAAATACGACAAAGACAAAGTTTGTAAATAAGCTGTCCGACACTTATCATACTAGGTGAAACCGGCTCTAAAACTTACATCATGTAAACAAACGACTATTATCCAAACTAAGTTGATCCAAAATTCCTTGGTCATTTTCCGCGTTCGCATTTCATAGAGATCAGATGGCAAACGGGGCATTGTAGCAGCTAATCCGCCAAATCTGCTTCGAGCGGCGCTTGACTGTAGATACTACACAATGAGGGACCGGGGGTGCGTGCGATGGGGTACCATCGACCCCCGTGACTTATGGTACTGCCAAGTGAGATTATTCACATTTTGATCGCGCACCTGTCGCACGTCCACCCGCCTTTTAGTACCTACAGCCCGTCAGGAGATAACGGATCGCTACGATAAAAAACGCCTCAAAACGTTACATTTGCATAAAGATAAAAGTACTTAACTATCTTTATATCCCGCATTTTAGTTGTTGTGTTTTGTTTTGAATTAAAATTTATAGCACAGTCGAGTGATGGAGTGTTCTAGTTTTTTCACATTAAGTTACCCACTGTTTCGAATTGCTTTTTATTGCTCCGCTCGCGGCTGCATCTACGGGAGGCAAGAGAGCGCGACTCATAATTCAATTATAAAAACCCACGAGTACAACACTAGAGTCACAATCACACTCTCTACCGCTAATGATAACGATGTTTGTTCTGTAACGAGCCTCGGAAGCCAGCAATAAAGCCAACCGACGTCATTACCGCGCCAGCAAACATAAATTGACAAGTTATATTTCAAACTCGATGATTATTATCATATCGGGAGGCGAATACCATAAAACGAAATCGCTAGGGTCGGGTTCAGTGAATGGAACAATTACTCGGTTAGAGTGCATGTGTCGGTGTGACAATGACTTCATTAGTGGCAAATTGTGTAGTGTGCGAACGGTTTTATGATGTATGGCACTTGACTTGTACCATACGTTTTTGGGGTTTTGTGTCTAATGGCTTAATGTCAACTGTTTGTTTTATAACAATGAACAAACTAACAAAGAGAGGCACTTATGATATACAATGACAATATTGCCAAAACAAAAACTTGAATAAGTTGTATTCTTTTATAGACCTTTTTCTTTTTTATTACACACACATGCATTATCAAAAAAGATCATTATCATGTTCATGTTTATTTTAAAGTGTTAATTAGATTGAAATTCCCATAAATTGTATATTTTAAAAGTGTAGTATCGCTTATACATTCAAGCTTAGACAGTCTATAAATCCTATTATGTTTATAAACAGGGTGAATGTACTTCTCCTAGTAATAGGTAAATAATTATCTTAAAGAAGCTTTCGTTTAGCCGTTAAATCAAGGGCCGGATACAGAACACGGTGATTCTTGAGACCGTATGTATAGGTTCCTCACACTGGAACCGTGTAGGGTTATTATGCAGCTGGGTGTACCACTCAAATCAGTCACTAAATTGTTTTACAATGTTTTATTTCTTCTTTTCATTTTTGCCATTATCTTCGCAGGTAATTATTTGATTAATACATTATTTGATTGGTACACCTAGATTCATAATAGGCCGGCTGATCACCGGTTGCTTGGGCACTCAAAATGCCACGCAACGAGAGAGCTGATCTTTTTTGTAAATGTTAATATTAGTGTATTTTGTATTTTATAAAAAATAATAATAATAAAAAAATAAATAAATAAACGAGATAATAATCGTTATATCTTAAAAATCAAACATCCACGAAATAAATTCAAAACTTCAAAGTGCTTATAAAAAATATAATGATCAAAAAGTGCAAACCTAACGAGCATATTTTACGGCTGATTGAAAATTGTGAATCAGTCAGGGTCTGACATATGTCAGTGATCATCCCCATCCCCTAGCCAATTACATGCAAGCGGCTGGGGGCGCAACGCATATGATTGCCCAGCCGATAATGTTATTGGTAACGATTTATTTATTTTGCTAATAGACTCACCTGTGGTATATTACCATTGGTAAGTGCTTTAATAATTGTTAATTATGCCAATCATATGCTACATTAATCACAAATCTTTAATCAGACCCATTTTGTTCGTTCCGAAAATGTCAGCGTTATTTTGTTTCTCGAAATATTTTATATTTTTATAATAGACTTTTGACGGCTTCCGTGGCGCAGTGGTATGCGCGGTGGACTTACATAATGGAGGTCCTGGGTTCGATCCCCAGCTGGGCCGATTGACATTTTCTTAATTGGTCCAGGTCTGGCTTGCTGCAGGTGGGAGGCTTCGGCCGTGGCTAGTTAAAACCCACCCTACCGACAAAGACGTACCGCCAAGCGATTTATCGTTCCGGTATAATGTCGTGTAGAAACCGAAAAGGGGTGTGGATTTTCATCCTCCTCATAACATGTTAGCCCGCTTCCATCTTAGACTGCATCATCACTTACCATCAGGTGAGATTGTAGTCAAGGGCTAACTTGTAAATAATAATAATAGACTATTAGACGCCGCACCGTTTCACCAGCATACTCCACATAGAAGTACGGGGATAACATATAGCCTAGATTACTTTGTGACATTGGTAAGAATTTCAAAATCGGTTCAGTACATCCAGAGACTATCTTCTCTACAACTCCACGAACTCACAAAGTTTACCTTGAGATAAATAAACCACGCTAAGTTAGGTACAAGATATTTTTAGAGTCGTTTGTGAATTAAGGAAACACAATAGATAATTTTTCTTTTTTTACAGGAAATAACTACAAAATGCCAGGTTCTAAGAACTGACCGTAATTAATGGAATGTGGATCCGATCATGCATCAAACCCTTTATTAAAGTGCACTTACACGGACAATTAGAATTCACGTCACTGCTATATAAATTTACATATATTAATCCCTATTAAATCTCTGACACACAGCGGGCGATGGAGTGAGCTATGCTTGGAGTTTCTCTGCGTGATCGAATCAAAAATGAGGAGATCCGCAGACCAACCAAATTCACTGACATAGCTCAGCGAGTTGCGAAGCTGAAGTGGCAATGGGCAGGCCTTAGAGTTCGAAGAGCCGATAGACGTTGGGATCCCAAGGTGGTGGAATGGCGAACCGGAAAGCGCAGTGTTGGTCGACCCCCCACTAGGTGGACCGAGGACATCAAGCGGATTGCAGGAAGCCGCTGGATGCTGGCGGCACGAGACCGTTGCGCTTGGAGGTCCACGCAAGAGGCCTAAGTCCAGCAGTGGACGTCCATCGGCTGATAATGATTATGATGATGAATAATATTAATATTTTTGCAATACTTTATTTCAACAGTAGTTGCTGGCTACTAACTATCAGCGAAAGAAAATTGACTGAAAAATTCTCAAATGTCTAATTGATAATTGTATAGTCGATATCTATTTGGATTGCTCCAGATTACTCTACGAATTGCTCCACACTGATCCATACGCGTTGTCTAGGAACAATTGCTCTCTAAATTGCCAGTGGTAAGCACACCGTTACAATAGCTTTCAACGTGAAATCGCGAAAAATAGATTGGGGCAATATTATTGTATTTTGGAACGTCACTATTATGTTTACTCAACATTTGCGCTATTGTCAAAGTAATAATAATGTAGCTGATATTGTGACGTCATAACGATAATTACAAGATTACCGCTATGTATAATGTTCAGTCAAGTATCTATTATTGTTCCAAATTCCGATATTCATTAAATGGACTTAACAAAAGACCTAAAAAATCATAACTTAATCGTTTAACTGTTGGATCGAAGGTCGAAATCCTTGTAATGGAGTATATTTTGAGGAGATTGGTGACTTACATATAAATAACTAGCGGACCGCCCGCGACTTGGTTCGCGTGGAATTTAGTTTTTCATTTTCATTTCACATATGTGAAAAACTAAATTCCACGTTTAGCCTATGTGTTAATAGTGTTAATAGTAAAATCTATTTACATTCCAAATTTCAGCCAAATCGATGCTGTAGTTGCGGCGTTAAAGAGTAACAATCATCCAAACACCGCGTGTTAAACGTATCCCTCAATTTTTACGTTATTCTCAAATAATATCATTAATTATTTTAAAAATAATTACTGTTACGATATAAAATCCAAAAAATATGCGCGGATAGGTAGTAACACGTTTTAGACGAAAATCTACTAATTACTTCTATATGCATTTTTTCTTGTCATCATCATACAATATGGTCATTAATAAGAACATAATACAATAATAATTAGTGTCCGACCGAAAGTTCGGATTCGGCCGAGTTTCGGCCAAAAATCAAGTTTCGGCGGCAGTTTCGGTTTCGGCCAGAAGCCGAAACTTTTGCCGAAGCCGAAACTGATTTCAGAAGTAATCGTGCATGCTCGGCTAACTTCGTAAATTGTGGCAACACTTTGACGGAAGCTGACGGCCTGGTTCGGGAATTGTCGTGCGCCGTTCGGATAGCTCTGTATGTAGCAACTAAACTTTTCAGTGCGTTATCGCCCAACGCAAATATTCATTACAGGTTATGTTTTGATGGAACTGCTTTTTTATTCTTCTAAGTACAAATACAAAACAAAGTATTAATTAGTTTCGGTTTTCGGAAGCCACGGTCGAAATTCGGTTTCGGACAGAAAACCAGTTTCGTTTGGACTCTAAAACAATTGAAATGTCTGTCTGTGATTTCAAAATATGTGTGTTTTAAGTGCTTATAGCTATTTACACGACGAAAAATAGAATTTGACGCGTACGACGTCGCGAGCGTCCACTAGTTCATAAATAAATAATCGTATTTATTTATAATTTAATAGATATTCACTGTATTTGACAGGCAGGTTTCTTATCTAGAAACATACCATTGTACCTAAGTTATTTTTTAATAAAAGTTCGTAAAACATGAAAATAAAAGCATTTACTTGAATTATAAATAGCTAAGAGAATAGCATTACAATACAGCCGCAAACATTATCTTTGCGCAAACATTTTTTATTGTACTGATTCAAACTATGTACAAAGGGAGAAATAAAATCAAACAATGTTCTTGAATTTTAACAATCCGTAAATACATCAACCCTAACTTTCAATATTTTAACGTCGACTAAACACTTGCCCAGATGATGTGGTACAAGTATAAGCTGCAAGCGGGTGTAATCTTTGAATTTTATATTTAATTTCAAAGACTTATCAATCGTGTTAAAAATGATATACGAGTATGTACTCGTATTGTATAGTATGATTGTAAATCACTTATTCGACTAACTACATATATGTATTTGTAAAAAAAATGTGTTTACCTACTAAATATTTTATTCCACTTAACATCTAACCAATAAACTAGTACTTATAACAACTTTTGCGTGGCGAGCAGAATAAAACGCGGATAAAGGTGTACATATATTGTACACTTTTATCCGATTTTATTCTGCTAATATATAGATTGTGTTCACACCAATCCTGGCAAAGTACTAGTGTGTATTATGCAATGTGTACGAATACTTTGTTATATTACTAACAATATCTACCAACATCCCATCAGTTGCTTGTATATATCATTCCTATAAACGAGAAGGCATTAAAAATCTCAGTAATATTAATTAAAGATAAATTTGTAAAATAGCTGCTTAAAAATCTCTGATATTTTATGAGTTGGACCACTTTTTTAACCGAATAAAGCAAAGAACATTACAAAAACTGTAAACCAAGGGGTGGAAACAATTAGTAGTATTTGTGCATAGCAAGTTGGCAAATATTATAAAATATTAACAAATTTCACGGTGTCACTGGTGTTAAGAATCAGTGGGGATAGCTCACTCCTATTGTATAAAATAATGCCATTTGTTTCTTTATGAGTAATAACGACTATGTATATTTTTACCTCTCGTTTAAATATGTATAACTTTACAGTGACGTACTTTTAGATTATTCTCGTAAAATCCTACTAATATTATAAACGCGAAAGTCGTCTGGATGTTTGTTTGGATGTATGTTTGGATTTTTGTTACTCTTTAACTCTGCAAATACTGAACCGATTCGATTGTAATTTGGAATGGAAATATATTTTACTCTGGATTAACACATAGGCTACTTGTTATCAACCTCACATAACTGAAAAGTTGGAGGTGCATGTCCCGGACCGGATTCAAACCTACACCCTCCGTTACCTGAGGCTGAGGTCATATCCACTGGCCTATCACGGTGATCTCTCTCGATCTCGTTTTATAAGGAAAAGAAATAATTGATCCCAATGAGTTTTTCTGAAACACTCTGAATAATAGGTAGGCGTTATTATTTTTAACGAAGAAAGAAAAAGAAAACGATGGACAATTAGAGTAGAAAAAGGTTGATACTGTTTTGTGTTTACATTACCAAAACAACAACAAAAAATATGGGATTCATGACCTACATTAGACTGTTAAATAAAATTTACAACGGAAACCGAAATGAATATTCAACTCAAAATGATTACAAACGTCGGTTTATTTTATTGTTTTCGATAAAATTATTAAAAAAAACCATAGATAGTGTGTTTGACACCTGCCTATTGTTTCTATGAAGGGCGTTATCTTGGGCCTGGGGTATCTTTATCATATTCCGTGTGAATGAATTTCGAGGTGAACTGTCATCATCGCTTACAACACTTATAGCCCTTTTTTAGATGGGCTAAAGACGATAAATCCGCCGGCGCTTATTTACAAAATGTCTCGTTTATCTACCTTCTAAGTGGACTCGTGTAAAGATTTACAATAAATACACACATCACTATCTAGACTCAAAGTAGGCAATACCTTGTTTTATGGGTAAGTACTAAGATAGCTAATAAATATAAAGTCAAGCTCAAAGTTCATTTATTTCAATTAACTTATTGTACAAGCACTTTCGAAACGTCAGGAAACGAATAATAATTTTAGATAATGGTGATAACAATTGGCCGAACACTTAAAATTAAAGTTACGAGGGTCCCACACGCGCCTTGGTCCGAGAAGAGCCTACAACAAACTCAGACAGAGACAAAAAATATATATTAAATTCTTACGACGTACATATAATAAATATATTTGAACACCTATACAGTTACGTCATAACAGAATCATGAATCAAAGTTAGTTTTTGCAATTAGGCGAAATGTGAATTGTCGGACTTCACACACATATACACAGGATAATCATGAAATTTCTCAAGTAAGCAAGTTTCCTCACGATGTTTGCCCTTCATCGTTTGATTTAATTTGATTATATCCACTGGATATGACCTCTAGCACCGATTCTGGAGGGTGTGGGTTCGAATCCGGTCCGGGGCATGCACCTCCAACTTTTCAGTTGTGTGCATTTAAGAAACTAAATATCACGTGTCTCAAACGGTGAAGGAAAACATCGTAACTAAACCTGCATACCAGAGAATTTTCTTAATTCTCTGCGTGTGTAAAGTCTGCCAATCCGCATTGGGCCAGCATGGTGGACTATTGGCCTAACCCCTCTCATTCTGAGAGGAGACTCGGCAGTGAGCCGAATATGGCTTGATAACGACGATATCCACTGGGCTCTCACGGCTCTCACTCAAATAGGTAGTACCAAATTATTTTAAGGAACAAAGTGGGCACAATAGAGTTTTTGAAAGCGAACGCGGCGTGATCTCAGTCCCCTGCGCCTGCGGTCGAGCCGCCCGCGCGTCGCTCTAATGACTGCACGCGCCGCGTCACGCGCCTCTCTTCATTACCAACCTCTTTGCCAACTTTATTATTTTTCGCCACGTGCCTATTATAGCGGTTTTTATTATTTTTTTTTTCCAACATAAACTCCTTTTCGGGCGTGTAATCGGATCCCATTGCAAATATAGGGTGGATTAGCGTGTACTAATAGAAAGGACGCGATCGTGAGTGATATGTGATTCGATCAACATAAACAAGCTATTTAGCAGGGTTTGAGAGGTTAATGGTAGTATTGGTTGAAAGATAATCCGCTGGTACTTGGTGATGATTACACGATCACATAATATGGTACACTTAGTAATTCTTTTATTTATAAGGCGCGTTTGGAACCGTTTAACTTTAATATTAATATACGCCTAATTATTATCACTTTTACCTATGTAATAAAATTATTACCAGCTGGCCTATTAATTATTTTGGTCTTTATTATCAATTGACAAAATGTCGTTTACCTACTGTATATTATCCTCCAGCAATCACCTGATGACATTTGTTACATGGAATCTCAATTTCGCATATTATGTCAATTAGCATACGTCAAAAATAGTGAAATAACCTGCTGACGTTTCTAAAATTAAGTGCATTTTAAGAAATTAAATATCAGTTGTCTCAAACGGTGAAGGAAAACATCGTGTGGAAACCTGCATACCTGAGAATTTTCTTGATTCTTTAGGTGTGAAAAGTCTGCAAATCCGCATCGTGCCAGCGTGGTGGACTATTTGCCTAACCCCTCTGATTCGAGAGGAGACTCGTGCTCAGCAGTGAGTCAAATATGGGTTGCCAATGATGATGATACCCAGTACTTCAAGGTCAATGCAAACGAAATAAATTTACCACATACTTGTATTATTACATCTAATTATATGACTGCACTTGGCCATAATATGATATCCATCGCAAACAAGGCAACGGTCAAGATCGCTGCGCATCGCTGCGGAAAGATTACAAAATCACACAGATGCAAATAAAGATACACTTAATTAACAAAGTGCTTTAAATTACAGAACAAACCAAGTACCCTTAGTACGTATCTAAAACACTGCGATCTACGATTTTCAAGAAACACTATCTTCAGAGTAAAATGAATTGAACCATTTACCATGTATCTATTTTACATAATGCTAGGATTTATATTGTTAATAGTACGTTGCAATTTTTTTTTTTAGGGGATTTCAAATCTAAATTATGCTTTAAAAAAAAATTCGCTTGTATTTTGTAACATTGTCAAAAAGCAGACTGTGGCAATACCAAAATTAATTAATTAATATATTAATGAAACAGTTAATTATAAAAAAAAAAAAAATATTTGTTTTTTTTTCTTAATTATTCTTTCGTGACTGTCCTCCTTATTTAGCTTGATTTTTCTTTGTTCTGAGATAACACTATTTATAACTCATGCGCATTAATTTGATACCTGGCTACCAAACACAACCAAACAAACAGAAGTACACAAATTTTTCAAATCAGGTGTAAAGTTAATCCGCACGAGCTATAACTATATTCTATTAGCGATATAATTATTATTTATGCCTGTTAATTATCCCTCAAAAGGGTCTGACAGAATACCAGCGTTGTGGGTACTGATGTAGTCACAACAATAGCTGAGTTAGGTCCATTTTATTGGCACAATATTTTCTAGTATACCTACCGTTAAATAGTTCTAAGATATAAATGTATTAATTATAAATTATTATGCAATTATGTGTTGTGTTGACAAATAAATGATTTCTATTCTGTTCTATTCTGAATTGAGTTAGTAGTATTTGCAAGACCTTTTATTTTATTAATAACTAGCGCACACCCGTGACTTTGTTCACCATGGATAGAACTATGGAACTCTCGGAATAAAATGTTGCTCAATAACCTCGTTTATCTTCCAGCGAAACCCCCACTAAAATCGTTTTAACTGGTTTAGAAATTAGCTCGGACAAACAAAAAGACAGACAAACAAACAGCTTGATTATGTTACAGTATAGTGCAAATAGCTGTATAGTCCTGTCAATTTAGACATTCGAAGTTACATAAATTCCCACCAAGCTGAATATCGGTAAGATTGTTTAAAATATCATTAAAAATGAAATTTTTGAACTTTCAAATTTTGTTTTTAATGATATTTTAAACAATCTTACCAATTTTCAGCTTGGTGGGAATTTAGATAATTTTACTCTTATTTTTTGGTTTAATTTGACCGGACTAGTAAGCACTTGCAAAAAACAAGGTTATTTGAAAATCTCATACAGACACTTCAACTTTATTTATAATATGTATTGATGCCAACATTTTCGAAACGTAAGCATTTGTAGAAAAGTAATCGATATGTAACATGGCTAGAGACTGGAATGATAGCGTTGTAGATTTAAGCCACAGAGCTAGGTAAGCATCAGATATGAACTTATATCAATATACTGTTTCGTCAACAAGCGGAAACGTCAACTTGTGCTATCGCAACCACCGCCCACCTCCCCCGGAAAATGTTAGAACATAATTGTATGGGAACGAACGACGAAGTACTAGTGAATCTCGATTGATGCGAATCACAGTGGGGCGTCCTTCAAGGGATGAAATTCGACCCTACGGAAGGCACACGCTCATTAGAAAGGCCTGTCGGCTTTCCCGCATTCACCGTCGGCAGCGTGCGCTGGAGCATTTTGTGAAATCGAGTATTATTTGTAAAGGCGTGTGCGAAACGCGTGCCCCTTACTAGCGCGTTTATTTGTTTTACGTGATTTAACATGTTTATTTGGCGAACATTTTTTTTTTTTCCCATATCTCTCCAACTAGTCGGGATAGACTGTATTAGGAGTGGGTACGACAATAGACCAACAAGACGGGGATTGAACCACCACCCTTCGGTGATGAGTCCTGAGATGAGTGACTTTTGAACTAATCGATATAAAATTTTATGTTATCTACTCTTATACTACTGTTTATATGTAAAAATATATTTACACGGCTACCTTTTCACGGATAAACGGCTGAACCGATCAAGATGAATTTTGGTATGATCGTAAATGGGACCTTGGAGCAAAACATAGGATACTTTTTGACGGGGAGGGATTTGTGAAAAACTAAATATCACGCGGACGAAGTCGCGGGCGTCTGCTAGTTATTTATAAAATCATCATTCTCATCGAATTTCTCCAACACTAAAATATGAACTGATATGATTTTACTTCAATTTTAACTGCTTCGTTGGTTCTTTTTTTTTTATTCTTTACAAGTTAGCCCTTGACTACAATCTCACCTGATGGTAAGTGATGATGCAGTCTAAGATGGAAGCGGGCTATCTTGTTAGGATGAAAATCCACACTTTCGGTTTCTACACGGCATCGTACCGGAACGCTAAATCGCTTGGCGGTACGTCTTTGCCGGTAGGGTGGTAACTGGCCACGGCCGAAGCCTCCCACCAGCCAGACCTGGACAAATTAAGAAAATCTCAATCTGCCCAGCCGGGGATCGAACCCAGGACCTCCGTTTTGTAAATCCACCGCGCACACCACTACACCACGGAGGCCGTCAAAAAATGGTTCAATGGTTAGCCAATATGTCTTAGGATCACAAATTTCTGATTTTAAATCCAGGATTTGAAGAAATACTGAGAATTTATTCTAAAAACTACTCAGCAAATTTTTCAGCACGTAGCTGGGAAGTTGGTAGTGGTACACCGCTGTGCCTCGGAGTGGACGTCAAGTCGTCGCTCCCGATCATTCACACTGGATACGTACACAAACGCCGATGTACACTGCAGGACAAAGGCCTTTTGTAGGGACTTCCAAACACTACGATTCTGAGCCGTCTGCATCCAGCGAATACATGCGACTCACTTGGTTTCGTCAGTCCAACTGGTGGGGGTCGAACAACACTGCGCTTTAATTCACATTACCGTCTGATAGTTAGACAGTTAGATCACTAAAGTCTAAAATGATGAAGGTAACACATCGTGTGGAAACCTGCATACCAGAAAAGGTTCCTAATTCGCTGCGTGTGTGAAGTCTGCCAATCCACGCTGGTCCACGTACTGGCCTAACTCTGAGAGGACACTCGAGCTCAGAAGTGAGCGCAATATGGGTTGATAATAATGATGATGATGATCCGACCCTTGATCAAACAGCCACGCGAAAACTTCTTAGGTATTAGTCGAAGCTCTTCGCAATAAAACCATTGACTGAAACAGTGGCAGTAATCTCGTGAGCAAGGTTCAATTCAATAATATTATTGTCTAACAAATATTGTTATTCATTGTTATAGTGGTATGCGCGGTGGATTTACAAGACGGAGGTCCTGGGTTCGATCCCCGGCTGGGCAGATTGAGATTTTCTTAATTTGTCCAGGTCTGGCTGGTGGGAGGCTTCGGCCGTGGCTAGTTACCACCCTACCGGCAAAGAAGTACCGCCAAGCGATTTAGCGTTCCGGTACGATGCCGTGTAGAAACCGAAAGGTGTGTGGATTTTCATCCTCCTCCTAACAAGTTAGCCCGCTTCCATCTTCGACTGCATCATCACTTACCATCAGGTGAGATTGTAGTCAAGGGCTAACTTGTAAAGAATAAAAAAAAAAAAAAATAAAAAAAAAAACATTCAAAAACGTTTTGCCACGTGTGAGATCACCTTACTTATTTCTAGTACAATAATTCAATAGGCAAACGAGATTAAGTTTTCTGCCCACTGAACTGTGGCTATATAACTTGTTGAAAGCATGCAGGTGTTTATAACCGTTAGTGTCATCGGCATTGTGTTTGCGATTAATTATTTTGGCGGATATATTATTTAAATACCCCTGGGTTCATTACCTATGAAAGTATCTCTATGGTAACATCAAAACAAGAAAATCATCGTCATCATACCAGCCGATGGACGTCCACTGCAGGACATGTAGAGCCATGTACACAAGGCCTTTTGTAGGGACTTCCAAACAACACGATCCTGAGCCGCCTGCATCCAGGGCATCCTCGCCCTCGACCAACACTGCGCTTTCTACTTCGGGGTCGCTATTCCAGTACCGCTCAGAAATGATGGCATAGTGCTCAGAGTTATTTTCTGATATAGTTACAGCGTTTTTCATGTTGGGTCATTTCACAGGTAATTTTTGTTCAAGGGCTTGTAGTCTATTGATTCTTCTGCGGATGTCCTCATTTCTGATTCGATCACGCGTAATCGAAACAAGAAAATATAATGAACAAAAGGTCCAAACACTACCCATTACCTACCGGTATCCCAAATACAATTTGCTTCAATTCTAGAATCCATTAAATATAAATGGCAAAGAAAAAAGCTTCACCTACTTACCTACTCGCATTCTCCCACGGGTTGTTAGTGAAAGAACCACTATAGTAGTAGAGTCTACTATAATATACCTTACTACTCGACCATCGATTTCGAGAAATAGGTGCTTAATATTCTTTTATTCATACACTGGGGTGCAGGCTACGTGAGTTTTGGCTTGTTTTTAGGGTTCAGTAATAATTTGACCGTAACAATAGAGCGGGAGGGCGCGGCACGTGTTGAAAACAACTAAACCAGTAATTGAATTATTTATAAAAAATGATACTTTATTACGGTCTAATAGATTCTAAATTGGCTTGTGCTTTAATTCCTCATAATAAAAATAAAAGATGAAAGTAAAAAGCTAAATAAATCTCTAATAAAATGCTTAGTTATCTAAATAAGTAACTTTAGATACCTTTATTAGGTTAACTGGTATTGTACCAGACAAGTATAAGCTTCAAAGTTTCTACTCTAGAAGAGTAAAAATCTATTTCATAATATACGGCGGAATTGAGTAACCTCCTCCTTTTTTTGAAGTCGCTTAAAAACTAGGAAACAAGACCTCTCAATATTCTTCTAACTTTCAAACCAACTTCCTCTCAGTTTTTTAGACTTTAAGGTAATTTCAAAACCAAATAATAGACATTTGATTTTGATTTTATTTTTTTTAAATGATCGATCAGGATTAAGTGTACATCAATATAAAAAAACTGAAGTAGTAGTAGAGCTGAAAGAAACTACGAAGTTAGTCAACGTAATTCTTCATTATAAGAATTACTTACACAAAAAATCGAAGAAGAGTTGTTTTTTAAAACCAAAGAAACATTGATAAGCGGTTTCGGAAACGGAATGCAAAGAAAAAAAAGCCCATCTATTTCCTAACGCATTGACATCATCGTCCATCCAAGCATAGACGTTTAAAAAAAAGAACCGATGTACACGAAAGTGACAAAAACCCGTGTACAGGTTGACAGGGTTGACAACGTCATCGCACATTCAACTCAGCGCTCGATCAATTATGTTTGATTCATTGAGTTCACCTGACAGAAGGTATCGCCGTCTCTCGCCGCTTCCAAAATATTGTGATATAGATTTTATCTGCCTGGAGCCACGGCCAAATTAATATTACCTAGCGATGTCTCGGAGGTTGCTTTATTCAAAGTTCAAAATTTATTTATTACAAGTTTGACTATTTGTAAAGACACTACCATCGATTCAGAAGGCAGATTCTACTGAGAAGAGCCGTTATAGTCTGTCACCATGTAGCCAGGCTGATGACTGACTTCACATTTACCATATATCACCATAGGGGATATTGTTAGATTCACAACGACGAGTACAGGAAGGTTTGAGACGGGAACAGTGAACCTGTGTCCAATACCACGGGCTGTGTCGTATATATATACAGGGTGCTCGGGAGTATTTTCCATAACTTCAAGGTGTTGACTAGTTCACTTATAGGACTCCTATAAGTGGACTCGTGGAAAAGATAAAACTAATATATCTTTAACAAAAAAATAAAATCATACAAAATAGTTCCGACTATCCATGTAACACACGCCTTTATGTATCCTTGCATTTTAAAAGATGTAATACTTGGTTACGTCATAATTATAAGGATGCGTATAAAGCCGAATTTATATTTGTCTTTGTATGGTCGTTGTATGGTAATGTTTACACTTATGTGTTGTGACAATATGTTGTGATGGCTTCTGATGTGTCGCATACCAAATGTATGAAACCGATCAATCAAATCTGATGTGTCGCATAAAAAATGTATGAAAATGTATGCGTCACAACACGACTCGTCAGACAAATGTAAATCCGTCTTAAGGGACACATTTTAAGATCGATTTACAAAAGAAATAATATTTCCGAAAATATTATTTTTAGAACACAAATGTTCCTTGAACATTTTTAATTAATTTTCGGTAAAGAATAGACCCCAGAGTTATGGGAAATACTCCCCAGCACCCTGTATATGTCATATACACTGACGGGGGAGTGGACGAGGACAAGAACGAGAGGAAGGGACGTCTGAACTAATTAAATAAGCTCATAATATTGTCGTATTAGAAAATAAATTACCTGTAGAACTCTACCCTCGATTTAAGAAAGTTAAACATACATATATTGAGGTTGATAACTTTCTTAACCCAAGTAAGTACCTACTATACTTGCGTCAAGTTTGCACAACTTCGTATTACACTTTATTTATTCTATGATGTAAAGTTCATTTTCCATTTCGAGTGCATTTGCATAATTCTCAAACAGTTCAGTGATCACGTCGTACTTCGGTCAACCGCAATCTGTGACATAGATAATATTGTCAACCAATATTGTTTAAAATATGCCTAAATTAGGGTTCCTTAAATATACGTCAAATAGATTAGTCCCAATTACTTTATACAACTTTACAAAAATGTAATAAAAATGTAATATTTTGGAGTTTACTACTTAAGAATCTTTTAGCTTCTTTTTTTTAATATATTTAATATATTTTTTTTAATATATAGCTTGAATTTTTCATAGATAGCTCCCAGTATGAAAAAAATATGTGCAGTAATATTCGATTTATTGATGTGATGTGATGTGCGTAGTCCTCAACAGCGCGCACGCCACGGCCTGCTGCTCCTCGGTTGCGCACCTTTCACTTTTTAGGCACGAGTATTAAGACGTACATAGTGTATGCAGCGGGGCAACATACACTTATTTAGACAGTCGATCTCAAAGAGTAAACTCCATTCGTGAGTCGGAGCTGACACACACTTTTTTTTATTTTTTATATTACAACTATTTTTGGCAGTCTTGCGTATCACAGATCGGGATAACACTCACGATAAATGTCACAAAACACAAACTTTAGAGCGCCGGCAAAAAATACACAGAAATAGGTCGCGTCTAAAGTTACCGCATCCGGGCATACGAGTAAATGGGCCGTGACCGGGGCAAAAACTACTAGAGGGGCTGCATAGTATATCCATACATTTGCGCGATAGCTAAATTACTTCATCGAACAACTGAACTAAACCGGTGAACATTCATGGAGATAGGAACATTAGTACCCATCCCGACACTTGATCGCATTTTAAAAATGATGATACAATCTTAGATGGAAGCGGGCTAACTTGTTATGAGGAGGATGAAAATCAACACCCCTTTCGGTTTCTACACAGCATCATACCAGAACGCTAAATCGCTTGGCGGTACGTCTTTACCGGTAGGGTGTTAAGTAGCCACGGCCTAAGCCTCCCACCAGCCAGACCTGGAATCTGCCCAGCCGGAAATCGAACCCAGGAGCTCCGTCTTGTAAATCCACCGCGCATACCACTGTGCCACGGAGGCCGTCAAAAATACACGAACAATTCTATCACGGATCTAGCACGGATTTTGCCAGAACGAAGCATTTGCGCCACTTCGCCAATATAATATCACCAAACTAAGTGTAAAGTAAATAAATATCTGGGATGGAAAACTACAGAATGTAGAAACACACGAGCTTTTGTGACGGTATCGAGAAAAGCGGAAACTGCGTCACTCAAGCGAATTACAGCAATGTACGAGAAACCGGAAATCAATTAATTATCTTCGTTAGTTCAGATTTTCACGGTACATGTAATAAACAAAGGAAACGCGCAGGTGTCGAAATTTTCCTTTCTATCTCAATAATACAATATTCAGTATATACCCTTATCTGTTATTTATTTGTGATAAACAATAAATGATAGAAAAATTGTCAAAGTCAAAGTCAAACTTCATTTATTTCAAATAGGCTTAGTTTACAAGCTCTTTCGAAACGTCAGGTAATAATATTAAACTTAAGATAATGGTGATAATAATTATTCGAAAACTTAAAATTAAAGTTACGAGGGTTCCAAACGCGCCTTGAAAAGAAAAGCCCACATCAAACTCAGCCAGGTTTATCCTTTTTTAGTTTATCACCATTTAACAATAGGTATATAAGTAGCCTGTGATACATTTATTTCATTTCCAAGCAATTTGGTCGTTTACGTAATCATTGACACTATAATACGACTTTTCTATAAGTTTAATAAAAACTTTGAACTTATTGAGAGACATGCCAGTGGTTTCATGTGTTTGTTGACAATAGGTTGCCTTGTAAAATTGTGCCCACTATACTGTTGCACAGTACAAACATTGTCCGAGCCAAGTGTCAAGTAAATCCGCACGAGTAGTATTTATCAGAGCCATTAAAAACTATCATATATCAGAGAAATACTGAGCAATTGAGTCAATACTCGTTACGAGTCTCCGAAATACTATACATATCCATGATTGACTTGTAATATGTAGTTACTGCGCCGTGATAGCCCAGTCGATATGACCTCTGCCTCCAAGAATTTACTTTAAGAAAGTTACTAAAATTTTGGAATATGTTATAGTAATCAGAGACAGTTAAGATTACCTTTCACTTGATGAAAATTCCAGCTACAGCATCTAGTCTTTTCACTTAGATCTTGTCCTAAGTTTATCGGAAGTAGTTCGAATTCAGTATCATTGGTTACTTTCTTCTTCCTTCTATAGTTATGGCCCACGTAATGCCTTATTCTCTTTTTTTTTTGAGTAACTATACTGGATATACATACACGAAAATTACCAACTAGCTAGTTTTAGTGATTCACAAGACACGTGATTTCAATATTAATCTATTGCTAACTGATCAAAATTACCAACCAGCGCGTTTGACATTGTGAGTTTCGTTAACAATGGGCTACATGGAATGAAAAAAATGTAATATGTGCATTATATTAGACTACTGGATGCCCGCGACTTTGTCCGCGTGGAATTTAGTTTTTTACAAATCCCGCAGGAATGGTTCTTGCGGGATTTGTAAAAAACTATTTTTTCCGGGATGACAAGTATGTGTTAATCCAGAGTAAAATCTATTTCCTTTCCAAATTTCAGCCAAATCGCTGATGATAAAACACTTACACACAAACTTTCGATTTTAAAATATTAGTGTGATTGCTAATAGACCAAAGTTAGTGAATAGGCCAAGAGACTCTTCGCAAGGCATGCAAAGTCCTACAATGTTTTGCCTTGCTTCATCAACCTGAATCGTAGTCATATCGGTAATCAGACCGGTAAAAGCAATAATTCTCCTTAGCAGAAATATCTATCACGGTAGTACGTATCCCGACCAAAAGCTCTACTAATAAAGTTAAAATTATTGTCTACACTTTGTAGTGCCGACTGTACAAATCGTTTGACACGACCAAATGTGGACATAACGCCCTGACGTTTGAAATCGCACGGTACATTGCATGCGCCCATCGTTTATAAGCACATGGGAAAAAAAAGAAACACTCGCCGCTACGGTTTCTCAAAATGTCACGTGTATAATGAGCTTTAGACCTTATTCGGTTGAAATTACAGCAATTTTATATGCTGAGATCTTTTTAAAAGGAATCTCTGAGTAATCTATCAACGCATAGCAGATATAAGACGTTAGCCGCTTGGTTCACTTAGTACGTCTTCAGAAAATTAATAGGAATAATTATGGTGCATTATTTCTATTTCATGTAAAAACTTGTGCATAATTATATTACAACGAACTTTTATTTATTAATTTTTTTCTTTACAAGTTAGCCCTTGACTACAATCTCAGCTGATGGTAAGTGATGATGCAATCTAAGATGGAAGCGGGCTAACTTGTTATGAGGAAGATGAAAATCCACACCTCTTTCGGTTTCTATACGATAAATCGCTTGGCGGTACGTCTTTGTCGGTAGGGTGGTACCTAGCCTCGGCTGAAGCCTCCCACCAGCCAGAAATGGACCAATTAAGAAAACCTCAATCAGCCCAGACGGAGATCGAACCCAGGACCTCCGTTAAGTAAATCCACCGCACATACCACTGCGCCACGGAGGCCGTAAAAACCCGTCAAAAGGCCGGGTTTTAACTTTCCGTTAGTATTGTAAATGCTTCGGTGGTTAATCTCGGATCACGAGGTCCGGGGTTCGAGATGCGAATTATAAGAATTTGACGGCCTCTGTGAGCAATGGATTTACAAGACGGAGATCCTGGGTTCGACCCCCGGCTGGGCCGATTGAGGTTTCTTCTTTCTTAATTAGTCCAGGTTTGGCTGGTGACGTTTCGGCCGTGGCTAGTAACCAGTTACCATTCTACCGGCAAAGACGTACCGCCGTAAGCGATTTAGCGTTCCAGTACGATGTCGTGTAGAAACTGCAGAAAGGGGTGTGGATTTTCATCCAACTCCTGACAAGTTAGCCCACTTCCATCTTAGATTGCATCATCACTTACCATCAGGTGAAATTGCAGTCAACGGCTAACATATAAAAATAAAAAAAAGACTATTACCTACGCAGGAATAATAGTGCTATAATACATACATCTGCCTTCCGAACCGGTGATAGAGTCCACTGATGGTTAAACTTAACGTTTCTGATTCTTTTATTTATTTTTAATATTCAGCACTACATACTTGTAGGAACTCTTCAAAAGATAATTTAAAGTAAACGGTCTGAACTCTTACGAGTACATATATCTTATATATCTTATATTCCAAGCGAATCATTATTCGATAGCCATCGTCTGCCGTGCGACGCACCAAAACTGGTAGTGATTTTTTTTGTTTAAACAATCAGCAGAGAGGCATTTCCTGGTTGGTAAATAGGAACTTTGCGACATAAATCGATGAAGCGCGCTTCGATTCTGAGAATTATTTATGTAAATAAAATAAAACTGCGCTAAAGTCGGTACCAAAAGTTGTCGTCCCGTTAATCGGATCAGTATATCTGTCCTTTTCACATAAGTATTATCAACATATGCTCCGTCTCTTTTACCCTTGAATGGTGGCTACCGGATTGCAAACGTGCAAGAACACAAGACCAGTTTTTATCCAACCACAACAAAGACAGGCCCTCAGAAATCCGCAAAGATGGAGTCAACACCATGAAAATAAATACAACGGAAAGAAACGCATGACCAATACAATGAGTCAAAGTTTTCAAAAATATTTTAACTATAAACAATTTCCGCTAAAACAAAATTTCTACATTTCCTACTTACTAACCTAAATTTCTTACAGAAAATATCAATTTAAATGTGTATATATATGAATACACGTACTTAATTATGTATTTCTACATAATATCCTGGAAGTATGCTCTATTAAATATTACGCAGTTCTTTCTCTAAAAACTCTACATTCTATTGTATTTTGACAAACAATTTATTAGGAATGTATGAATATTAATAGAATGTATTTACTAATAAATTATTTTTTCTTCATAACCATACAATATGAATGTAACAGTTTCTTCAATTGTCATGAGATATGCAGCGCCTTAGCAAGGTTCACCTACGAGTAGGGCCGATCTTTGCCGTACTGATAAAGACCGGCATTCGAATAAGGAATCCGAGGAGACCACCCAAAGGCCCAGCTGCCGACCCGCCTTATTTATTGTTTTAATTAAAACAACATAACTCAAGTTCTCCTGGACGCGCCTATGTGACAGCTCGTAATTCTAAAGTTTAGCTTCTGAACGCAATCCTTAAATTAAACGACGCGTGCAACGAGCACGGGGGCCTATTTCTTGCTCCAACAGAGGAAGAATTATTGAACATGAAAAAATCCCCCTTTACATAGGTAACCCGTATAAAACCTCGTTACTATTACAGTAATATACTTGTACGGGCTGTTTGTTTAATCTAGATCCATTACGATATACTAATAATGTTATTAAAATCTTATTGGACAAAGATGCTTGGAGGCAATTGGATTTTACAATACCATCTTCACATAAGAAGTACAGTCATGTCTATTGATGATAAATATTATCATCAACAACATCATTATCAACCCTTAATCGGCTCACTCGAGTCTCCTCTCAGAATGAGAGGGATTAGGCCAATAGTCTACCACGCTGGCCCAATGTGGATTGTGAGACTTCTCAAGCAGAGAATTAAGAAAATTCTCTGGTATGCAGCTTTCCTCACGATGATTACCTTCACCGTTTGAGACATTTAATTTCTTATTAAAATGAATATTATAAAGAATGATAAGTTTTCAAAATAACAACTGCTTAGTTTTTAGAATTTAAACTATCGTGAGTGTTATTCATATTAATTGATTATGAAACACGGCTAAAACTCACGTGATATTACTGCTTAGTTTAATGATGGCTCTTCTCAGCAGAGCTTGCCTTGCGAACCCGTGGTGTAGAGACTCTAGATCTACAAATAGTCATACTTGACGATACAAAACAAGACTAAGCTTACTTATAGGTACTCGTAAAAAGCAAATTTTGATTTCAATTTCCACTTTAAATATTACTAAACTAAATGCCTTCGTAATTTTATAATTGCTATGCAAAAATAAGATTTCTAACAATTTGTGCCCATTTGAATTATTATTTCATTCATCATTAACAATATCATATTCAGCACATTGTTGAGTATGCTCTCAAAATGAGAGGCGTTTGAATTATTTACGTATATAAAAATGAAATGATAAAATTGAAGAACAAAAATGTAATGTTAACTCTCATATATTTGTAAGAAAAATTCATTGCACTCTCATTAATCATATTCATTTGATAAAATTTAAATTTATATTTCACCAACAGCTTCCTCGCTCACGTTGCCTCACAGAGATTAGATGTCATGAAACGTTGGTGTAAAAAACTGAAGGTTCCTTCACACTAACCCAAACCTTCCTTACACACAAAGGCGTTGGTTTGTCATGTTATAACTACATCTACATCCACAGAATCTTCCCGAAATATATAGACTACTAGCTGAAGCCGCACGGTTTCACCCGCTTGGTTCTCGTACCCGTAGGAGTACGGGAATAATATGCCTGTACGCTTCCTCGATAAATGGGCTATCTAATACTGAAATTTTTTTTCCTTTCGGACCAGTAGTTCCTGAGATTAGCGCGTTCAATCAAATAAACAAACAAACAAATATTAATATAGATGTAATAAGAAACACGGCTAAAACTTACATGATACATAAAACAACATCAGAGTAAGCCCGACTAGTTTCGAACCCATACGGGGCCCTTAGTCATAAGCTGGCTCTTGAAAGTCAGTACGAACTGTGGCGAGCCGAGCCGAGCAAGTTCAAGCTTCAGGTACGACTCTTTATATCCGTTCCGATAAGGCCTCCGTATTGTCAAGGGAAAAGTTTCTAGTACATCGGAAGATACCTACGTGAAGCAGTAGATATTAGTCGTCACCCAAATTTTAATCACGCTTGTGTAGTGTTTGCCTACCACCCAAAGGAGGACTCAGGCCAAAACACCCTTCTAAAATGCCCCTCTAAGCCGAGGTTCGAGTCTCAGAGGAGACGCCCTAAGAGAGTCATTCAGCTCACATCTTTTGCTTCTGCCTTCAGGCCTCATCGGGCGATGCTTGTGCGCTCGCCCATACCCCCCGGTGACACCACTGAGGTCCATTAAGGAGCCTATGGCACTTACACAATCAGAAAAAAAACAAATTTTAATCGTAAGTCTAGTCTTGCGTTATAATAATAATCATAATAATAAAGCCTTTATTAACAATCTTATAATTTACATTTCATCTTAATCTACACATGAATTACTAGTTTTGCATTACTATAGTATATAAGTGCCTCTTTGGTCCATTGGTTAGCCAGTTGAGCCAGTGGTTTCGGATCAAGAGGTCCTGGGTTCGAACATGAAATATTATTCTATCTTATTAGATGATTAGATTTTCTTAATTTGTCCAGGTCTGGCTGGTGGGAGGCTTCGGCCGTGGCTAGTTACCACCCTACCGGCAAAGACGTACCGCCAAGCCATTTAGCGTTCCGGTACGATGCCGTGTAGAAACCGAAAGGGGTGTGGATTTTCATCCTCCTCCTAACAAGTTAGCCCGCTTCCATCTTAGACTGCATCATCACTTACCATCAGGTGAGATTGTAGTCAAGGGCTAACTTGTAAAGAATAAAAAAAAAACGATGTGTTCGGTAGAATTCTCAGCCCAAAGTTGCGAAGTTGGTGGTGTTACAACCTCATGGCACGGAGAACACGTTAGACCTTCGTTGCCGGTTATTATCAATAACATCTGATTTAGATCGTAATGTATTGAACATTGTCATACTAAGCCCGCCAATCCGCATTGGAACAGTTTGGTGACTCTAATCTTCATATTATCTCCTCTCCTATTAGAAAGGCCTGACCTTGTTAAAATAAGCTGTTAATGATGACTAGAATGTGAATATTTACTAGAATAAAATATTTAAAAGTCCGCCGTAATATGTTTATGAGCAACTATATTTTGATAAAAAAAATTCGAACCTATTATTATAAGGAAAACGCAGCATTGGTCTACTAGTTGGACTACATCAAGCGAGCCGCTGATCTGGATCAAGACCGAGGTTCAGCAGTGGACGTGCATGGTCTGTTAATGAAGACATTAATAATGATTTATTAACATCACTAACATTATTAACATCCTCATTATTATTATTATTCGGATGTGGTCAGTCGGTACACCGTGCAATAATAATTGTTGATATTACTGTCGCACAATCCGATAATCTGGTTAAAGCCTAAAAAGAAAAAATATCAAAATACTTGGACTTTGCTTTTTTTACTGAGATTACCGCCATGTAGAATGTTGAGTCAACCATTATTGTTCTGATAGTTGTTTCGGTCAATGGTCTTATAGCGAAACTTCGACCTTAAAAAGCTCACTCTTAACGGTTGGATCAGAAGTGGGATACAGAAGGCGAATCTTGAGACGGTGCGTATTTTGAGGATGTTCCACACTCTGAAGCCCTGACCACCGGTTGCTTGGGTACTGTCCCGCAGCGGGAGGGTTTATTTTTATATTAACATTGTTAACAAAATAAATGAAAGAAAAAAATGGATATGGGAACGTGTTTTCAATTAAGATAGGTAACAGGTGTAGAAAAATAAAGCAACAGATAGCTTGGAAACATTTTATTAACAGATCATAATAATTTTAGTCACATGAATAAATTATCCAGTTTAATGGCTGTTGCGTATCTGTCTTAGAGCCCCTGTTTTTATTTTCACAATTCGTTTATTACTAAATACCTACTTGTTAAATATACGGAGAAAAACTTATGACATAAATCAAACTCATTACAATATAGTTATCCATCAATATTAAAAATGTTATATGACTTATTAAACTTCTACATAAGGTTGATGACCTTTAAGGGTTGCTAAGAGTCTGGTATTGGACTCAATGATTCCTCATAATATCTCGTAGAAAATATAAATGTTTGGATATCGTAGGCTGACGTTATTATTAGGGTGAATAATTAACGGAATAACCTCAAGAAACAGGTAATATCGAACATTTTATTATAAATAGAAAAGCTTTGAACTATGCGAGTTTTTTTACAATGTTGTGATATTTATTCTCCTCCGTGTATTATAACAAATATCTATTACAGTACAATATCATATTGATATCATTTAAATAATGAAAAGTAGATATATTATACTCGTATTTATACAAAAAAGGAACTACCAGTGCATGTACTTAGTAAATATTAAACTTAGGTTATGCCTAAGACTAAAAGAGATTGTTATAAAATAATTCTATAGTAAATAGCCGACTAGTCGTTTGTCTACTTGTCGTTTTTTTTTTTGTTAGAATAGGTATCCCTATTACTGAAATTATGAGATTCGTATGATAGGTATATTTACAATTTTAACAACATATTAATTTGTACATAGTACCACATTTATAAGTACAATTGATATAGTGTATAATAATTATTATTATGAGAATCATTTATTTTACAATTATTTCAGCGGTTCTTTAGTTTTGCTAAATTTAAATTAAGAAACCGTAAAAAAAGAGTCGTAAGATAGGGGATGTTTAAGATAAGGAAATTTCAATAGATTTGCCAAAATTCAAAATAATTAAAAGTTAATTTATATTGGTATATAGATACGTTTTATCAGATAGTAGGGAGACAGTAGCGGATCCAGATTGTTTTTATATCAAACCAATACAAGACCTCTGTAGTTTGACTCACCAACACGTCATATATTTATACCCTACTACCTTATACAAAGCCAATCTGTCTTCTCAGAGCATGTAGCACTGTAGAAGATTTTTTTTAGTTCTGTTTTATTTATAGCAAAACTTTATGTTAATTAACTTTTAAATTATGCTGAATGTGGCAAGAGACAATAATATTTCTACACATTTGCTGCAACGTAAGTCTGAATCTAAACATGTACTCTAATATCTTATAAATCTATATTTATAAGTTATAACACTAGTCTATCTTACTATGGAAATTTTTTCGTTATAACCTATTAAACCTTAAAATTATCTTAAATACTAAATTAAATATAGGATTCAATAAATAAATAGTATATATTAATTATTAAAAATCTTCCATCATATCCAAATCCATAATCCGCCTGCCCGTCCTGTTTTACGTTGCATATTTCACACAAAAATAAAGTTAAAGTAATCTGGCAATTGCATTGTTGAACTATTAATAAAAACATGCTATTTACAAACTACGATGGACTTTGTTACGAGAACATCCGACTGCATTAGTAAGCTTAGAAATAATGATCATATTTAAGTACTTTATTTGCAATGGCGTAATATAACCAGTGGCGTAGCGTGCCTTGGAGGGGCCCTGTACCAAAATTAGTTAGGGCCCCAATAAAGGGTAAAATTTTCTCACAAAAGAAACAAAAACGCTTGCCTAAAATATATATGACAGTATCTTAACATAAGTAGTATGTTTCCAACTTCAAACCCGGAAAAAAAGAAATTGCTTTTTTTTACTTTTGTTAGTGAAGTAAAGCACGAGATTCAAAGAGATTGTGACTTTATATTACTAATTTTTATGCTTTTACACGTAAGGGTAGTCCAGGGCCAAGTTTCATTGATGCGGCAGCAGCGTCGTAGCAGCATTGGACAGTCTGTTATTAAAGTAATATTGTGAAGCATAAACAACTGAGCGGTGCCGCTCTAATGTCGCAACGCATTCACCCTCCCGACCTCGTATCGGTGGTTGCAAATCCGGTGCGACGCTGTGTGCCCCCGCTCTTAGTCATTCCTAGAAACTTATTCTATCTACATTTACCTTCTTTATAAGGTTAAATCGTAGAATGTGATCCACTGACACGTTACAGCCTGATCCTCTGGCTAATATGTGTCAGGACTTTACTTTAATAGAGTGGTAGACAAATTCCACAAAGTTACGACTTCAAAAACAAATATCTTTAATTATAGACAAAAGGAAATACCTTTATTTATAGACTTCATATATAGATTATATTTAAGATTTTTAATAACATTTATTATTAACTATGCCAATATCCTACACTTAATAAAATTAAATGTTATTATTAAATCCTAATTATCTATCTTTGACGTACGCTCGTACTCTTAGTTGACACATACGATATTGAGATTAATGTAAAAATGTCATCCGGTGCTTACTGGTGGATAGCACACAATAGGTAAATGTCATTTTGTCAATTGATTTGATGTTTATTTTAATAGGTTGATATTATAGACCAAAATAGTGAATAAGGCCAGTTGATTTTTTTTCAGGCCCATTTGAAATGATTTCCTAACTTGGACGGATGCACGTCGCAATTCATTTATATATTTCTTATCAATTGATGTTTATGAATCTTATCATGTCTATTTTGTAAAACATACAATTACAGGGTGACTTAATTTCCATAAGTTTTACTTATTTAAAATACCTAGACATTCAACATCAAGTCTTAATTATAATTTCACAAGTCTGTATAAGATAACAACAATTTAATTCCACAAACTAAACTATCTCGACATTTAAATCTTCAGCTTACTTTATGAAAAAAAAAAAATACTACTTGTATCAAAATTAATATGCTTCTAATAGGCATTTGGAAATTACAGTTCATACTTTTATTTATGAAAGGTGTTAAATACAAAATTATTACCGTTATATATGGAATGCTCTTTTTGATTCTGATTCTAAGTATGTTTCATTAAAATATTGTCAAACCTAATTATGCTCAGTTTCTACGCAAGTTTGTCTTTGTTAAGAATCGAAAAGATATGTTTAAATCTATAAATTTCGGTAATTACATATAACACGTACTTACACCAAATCAGTTTCACTGCGATTCACGAGTTGTTCGTTTTAACAGTCCGTAGTATTTTACAAATATTTCACAACACATTGTACTTTGTGACTTTTGAAATCACTAACGATATATTCTGCTCTATATGTGTACCGTTCGATTAGAGCATTGAAACGAAAACACTGCGAATGTTCAAAGGAAATTGCAGGGCGCTCATAAGGCGCAAAACTGGGGCTAGGGGCAATCCATCGAACTTGGACTCGGTGGACCCCCCATTACGCTGTAAGGCGGACTGTGCGGAGGAAGCGACTGAATGGACCCAAGCGGTCCATGGTACATGTCCATCTCCAGCGAGCCGTCTGGTGACAACTTGTCCGCCATTTTGTTTTCCTGCTTCGTCACCATGCGCCGCCATTTCGCTCGCGCGTTCTGGAACCATACCTGTAAACAAAAACTCAAGTTTGATGTCGGCTAAATAAATAACTCGAACGCATTGCAATAAAATGTAGCGAATGCAATAAAAGTTGTTTCGCCATAACAAGAACAGGGTTGGCGTAGCAGACCAAAACGGTCGGCGACGAGTTTTAAATTTTCGGAAATTGCTTCTTATTTAACACTTCACATTTTGTTGTTCTCATCATTATTTATATTATTTTTATTAGTTATTCTTTTTTATCATTTATTTATATATTTATTTTAACGTATCCACGTGTACCTATATAGATAAGTAGATATTCGCTAGAGCGACTTTGAATACTCGGGCAACCCGCTGTCTCCTCTCAGAATGAGAGGGATTAGGCCAATAGTCCACCACGCTACCCCAAAGCGAATTGGCAGATTTCACACACCTAGAGAATTAAAAAAATTCTCAGATATTCAGGTTACCTACAATGAACCGGTGGTAGAGACTTTACGAATAGTCAATCATTCCTTTCAAAAGTGCGTGCGTGCAAAAGCCTAGGTTCTTGAAATAACTGAATTATGATTTTGATTTTTAAAATTTTAAAAATTGTTTGTTCGAATATTATAAAAAACAGCGTTCCCAGGTGATTCCCATACTCGCTTGATAGGTGAGCTAGTGTTGTGCACTCTTACGCTATCCGGACACAATACGTCGGGCCTTCGCAAAGTTCATCCATAACATTCCATCACGATATTACGACCATGACAATTAAATGCACGCACTAAACTTCTGGGTTTTTTCTCAAACCGCCGTAATCAAGAGTTAATTAGACAATTACTTAAGTAAATAGAAAAAGAAAACGCTGCTTGTAGGTAGGTGCCCATTTATCGTTAGAAAAAAGCAAGTTTCACCTATTCAAGAAGTGCAGCTCGTTTACTTTATAAACTACTACGATCTCTTTAATTGTCGCCGATGTTTATTTTTCAGGACCTTTTATTTTGTTTTCAATTGGTTTTCTGCTTTGTTAATTCCTTTCTATTAAGGATTGATGGTTTGTCTTTTTTTCCTTCCTTCGGTGTATAAAATTGTATTTACAAATCTCTAATCATACTACAGTTACTTGTGGGTAGCAAATTAGATACAAGAGAGTAGAAAAGTCTAATTATTCATATTTGTTATGGTTAAATTTCGATCAGTGATGGAAACATTTTCCATTACTGGTCCTTTCCATTTACATTTTCCAGGTTCTATTCCTGCTTCCATTTCTGCTTATTTTCGTCTTTCTGGCACTTAGTTAATCTATTTTCGAATTTTATCACGACTTTTTTCCATATAATCCAGTCATCTTTAATAGGTTCCCCTCGGAAATACTAAGCTGAATATTCTAAAAGTTGTTGCCAAACCTACATAATATAGTAGGGTGTACGTGTCCATTAAAATTTGAGGACTAAAAATAAAATCGATATTTTTGCAATTTATATTTATACCTTTATATTATCCTATATTAATTTTATAAACACGACAGTTTGTATGGATGTTTGTTGAGGTTGTAGGGATAATCTCTTGATCTACTGAACCGATTGCAAAAACTCTCTTACCAATGAAAGCCACATTATTTGTGAGCATCATAGACTATATTTTAACCCCGTATTCCTACGGTAACAGGAACTACGCGGTAAAATCACAGGGCGTCTGCAAGTTTGATATAAAAAAAATGATTGCGGTTGCTTTTCAAGGACGGTAGAAATTATTAAACAGAGTAATACTGCAGGACTTGGGAATACTTCACCAATGAGGCGCGACCTCATGAGTGGCCCCGCCCACCGCGACATGGCTGCTACGAATGTGGTCGACACGTAATGCCAAATTTAGATTACCGCTTCTTTCTTTGGACATAGTATCTAATAGATGTGATGCAAACGTCTAAATTTCTACAACACTTAATAAAAGGTTGTTTGTATTTTGAAAAATTAAAAAATACGCCCGCACGTGCAGTTTGGAACGTGCCCCGTTACATGAACAAGTTCATGACTAAGGACCCCATATATATTAAAAACTAATCGGGCATGTCTAAATTTCAGCAAACACTCAATAAAAGGTTGTTTGTATTTTGAAAAATGAAAAAATACGCCCGCACGTGCAGTTTGGAACGTGCCCCGTTACATGAACAAGTTCATGACTAAGGACCCCGTATATATTAAAAACTAATCGGGCATGTCTAAATTTCAGCAAACACTCAATAAAAGGTTGTTTGTATTTTGAAAATTAAAAAAATATGCCCGCACGTGCACTTTGGAACGTGCCCTGTTACATGAACAAGTTCATGACTAAGGACCCCGTAAATATTATAAACTAGTCGAGCATACTCCGATTATATCACGTGAGTTTTAACTGTGTTTCATAATAAGTTTAATATGAATAACAATTACGATGATTTCTATGTTTCTATTACCACCTTTGATACCTTCTACCTAAAAAAGCCTAAGCCTTTTAGCTTAAGAAGAATTCATTTCTTTCCATCTTTAGATTATACTACCGATAATACTAGTTTCATATTTACTAAAATCACATAAGTCTGGCGCGACAAAGATCTTGTACGGTATGACATTTGGTATGTAGAATCTCAATTTCGTATATGTCAATTTTGGCGCGCACCGAAAAGTTACGTGGGCTGCGATTGGTCCACGTATCATTTCAAAGAAAAACGTCATACTCATTTTATACAACTGTCAAATTGTTAATGTCATTATCATTCTAAACTTAATTACGTATTAAAAACTAACGCATCCAATTTGAATCACGAAAGATTTTTATTTGTCTCCAAAAAAACGCAAAGTCTTGGAACGAGAAAATCTACCATATATAATTTGGTCCTTCGAGCCAGATACGTCAAAGTTAGTGCATTACCCTGCTGCAGTTAATTCACTATCTTTGGCTATGCAACAAATGTCATCCGGTGCCTACTGAGTATATCATACAGTAGATGATAATATTTATTAATTTATTTGATGTTTATTTTAATAGGTTGGTAATAAAGACCAAAATAGTAAATAGGCCAGCTAGCCTACTCATCACCAACATGCTTGTTGAAATTACTTAAACTCGAAGAGTGGTTTATTTATAGAGCTGTAACCTTCATTAAATTTAGACTTATTTTAGGTATAAATGTTAATAAACCTTTGGTGAACCTAGTGCGCTAAATTATGTAGGTAAAATTTAGCGCACTTTTTGCTGCGCTGCCGCGGATCCCTGAAAACGCCACATACAAAATGGCACGAACTAATGACGTCATAGGTAATGTAATGATTGTTAGATTTGTATGTGCATTCAAACAAAATTACTAATATCTTTGTTATTTGTGTGTTTATTGTTTATAGTTCATGTATTAAAAAATGTCACATTTAATGTAAGGAAGCTAAAACTGTATGAATTTTCATCTAATTACGATAAAATATTTTTAATAGATTTTGAAATTTGTGATCTCATTTATTTTGCAATTATCCAATCCAGATAATCTTTGCTGTTTATATATAAATTAGTTAACATTGACCCTATTTACCCGATCCCGATTGTATCATAAAAATCAATATATTCAAACCTAGTCATCATCCCCATAGTTCAGACAGCAACATATATGTAAGCCAAACAATGTTTTGTTTCATAAAGAAAATGTTAACTAGAAAACCCGAATCTCGCACGTAACACTGAAAATTTGCATTTATTGTTTTATTTCGCACTTTTTTGCAATTATTATTTAAAAAAAATCGTGTAAAGTATGCATCTATTTGCATATTTAGTTTAACATCAAATGAATTTTTTAGAGTATATGTCATAGTTTTTTTATTAGTTTATAATAAAACTGGCCAAGTGCGTGTCGGGCCACTTTACATATACAAAGGAAACCTTAAAAAAAAATTTTTTTACTACTTTATAGACGTAATTAATAATACCTCCTTACCCATGCCAAATTTTAGCTTTCTAGTTCAACAGACTACGAGTTATCTTACTGACAACTTTATCTAATTAGTTGACAACGGAATTTGTATGCAATTTTCAAGCTCTGAGTATATTTTGAAGTTAGTCGAACTATCTAACTGGCAATTGCTACATAGCTATTATTTTTTTACGTATCCATAAAATACTGTTTAGGTGAGAGGGGGGGCACATAACTAACAAAAATTCGCTCTTATAACCTTAATATTTTACAAATAGATCCCTAAATCAAAAAGTAGTGGTAGAAATAGACCCCTCATATCTTTTGAAGACCTATCCATATATAAAATTCTAAAGACCTATCTTTCGATTTTTTTAACATTTTTAAACTGCATACATAAGCTAAATTACAGCTCTCTAGTAGTAATAGTCGTATCCCTAAACCGGATGGACGGACAGACAGAGGGACATGGCGAAACTATAAGGCTTCTTTGTGGACTACGGATCCGTAAAAACTAAAATTTTGCCTTGCCGCATATATAAATACGCCTTTCTCAAAATTTTATTCCGGTTTAAATACATCTCTTTCTAAAGATTTAATGCAGGTTAATTTTTCCTCTACTACAGTTCGTGCGCTATAGCATGGTGCGGGTGATACTTTGTTTAACTCTTGAAAGTTTGTCGTGATACACGTTAAAAGTAGGTACGTATTATAAACATCATAAGGTAACTATCACCCGCTACAGCGCACATACGAGTAGTTATAGTCTATGAGACAAATCTTTCAATACCAATTAGTGTGCGGCTTCGTCGGGCTAACCATTCATAAATTCATCATAACGCGAGCCGATAGCGTCGAGACGTCGAGAGGAGCGCATGAAGAATGGGTGAAAACAGGAGACACGATTGATGATGCAACGTCCGCACATGCCCGCCTGTCAAGCTCAGATAACGTTGTAGCATGGTGGTCCCGAAAATGTTCTCGTTATGAATGACGCGGCTAGCTTGTACCGCGATCATTCAAGTTCCACCGTTTTATTAATAGAACGAATTTGTGTCTAAGCCTGTAAAGCTAGTTGTACTCGTAAGTTAAGAAAAACTTATAAATAATAAAAAAAAATGATGTTAGAGGTATTAGAAAAGTCAGACCACTTAGGAGCTTTAACAGAAACGATATGGATATATCAAACCAATAATTAGGATAATACTCTTTTACAGATCTACAAAAAGATTCCCAAATAGAATATGTCTATCTTCTACGGATTTTACATTTAAAAAACTGGTCAGACACAAAGAAAGTTCACACAGATTTTCACGCACACGGGTGTAAATAAAATGTAGTAGAAATAATTTTAAATTTGGATATCCAAAGTTCAATAGAGAATGTGTTTGCAAAACATGTAGTTTATCTTTATTCATATTTATTATTATTATTATTATTAGTGAGGCCTAAATTTATTTGCCACACTATCCCGTTTGATTCCTCTCACCTGTCTGGAAGAGGTCGGTTTAGCGTTGAGCCTGCCTTTATTCTTTATCTTCTACTATAAGCTCCTTTATTTGTTTGGTGCAATAAAGAATATATTTAAAAAATGTTTGATTTTAATAATGTTCTGAATATACCAAACTAAAAAGGTTTATAATTTTATGAGTAAATTATAAACCTTTTTGGTTTGGTATTTACCCCGGGTAAATACCAAACCAAAAAGGTTGTAACACCTATTGTGCTATATGGATTAGAATTTTGGGCAGTAAAAGGGACCGGTAGTAGAAGAATGTATACGAATGAAATGCGTTTGTTGAGATGGATGTGTGGTTTCACAGGGGAGGACAAAATAAGAATGGATAAAGAATATATATAAGAGAAAGTCTGAAAGTCTCGCCAGTGACAGAAAAGTTGAAAGGTAAAAGCTAAGCTTGGTATAGACATGAACAATGCGGAGGGATGAAAGTCATCAGAAGAATGCTGAAATTGCAAGTGGAAAGACACAAGAGGAGAGGAAGGCCAAAAAAATATGGTTGGAGTGTATGAAAGCGGACATGTGTGTAAAAGGAGTAGATGATAAATTGACGATAAAGGCGAATGGAAGAAATTGGCGTATTCTACTGAACTCACTTAAGTGGGATAAGGTAAAGGAGATGATGATGAAATACAAAACACTCTAATTTGCGTTGTATTATGGAAGAAAGTCCAGTAATTTACGATAAAACCTGACTTAAAAAAGGTTTGTAATTGATTCCGAGCCACCTCTGTAGCCTCAAAGTGGGTGTGGTAAATTAAAGCGGGTTAACAGAATGCTTTTCCATTTTCCCAAGTCTAATTTACAACGTAATCGGAAAACGTTTTTTCTTCTTTAGAAATCTCATTTTTACCTAAAATTGTTTATATTGAAAAGAGAATATTAGCATCTACTCGTAACGTAAACGTATTCGTATACCTATGATGTATGAAACAAAAAAATCAAGCCACTTTCATATAGCTTTTGAAGTAATAACTTCTTCATCATTAGCTACCCATGTTCTGCTCACTGTTGAGCACGAGTCTCCTCTCAGAATGAGAGGGGTTAGGCCAATAGTGGACTATTGTCCTAACCACTCTCATTCTTAATAAAGGGTATACTACTGCGTAACGTAACGCGTTACGGCGCGCATCTGTCTGGCTTCCCTTTCTCTAACGCATACGACAGAATTGTTAACTTAAACCTGCTACCGTATTTGGGACGCTTCCCGAGACGCACACGATTTTATTTATGATTCTAATAACAGTAACAAAATAATATCTTGCACACATTCCAACTAACACGTTTGGTTTCCTGATGGGAAAAGTTCCGTCACCAAATTGCCCAGACTGTGACAGGCCAGAGGACATCTACCACGTGTTGTTGGAGTGTGTCAGAAACGAGGCAGTGCGACGGGAAGTACTGCTAAGATTTCCTGCACTAAGAGAGGTGGGCGGCTGTAATAGTGCACTGGCACATCCTCAATCAGAGGAGGCCAGGGCGCTGGTACAGCTTTATAGGAAAAGTTTTAAGGTAATTAATTAAATTATAAGATTAGCAAAGGCGGCCTTACGGAGCGGCATAGTCCAAAATGGACTCAGCTTCTTAAAATAAAGATTAAAAAAAAAAATCTTTGCGTTTCTAAATGAGATCCTCCTACTAATTTTAATTTGCAGAATGATAAATAAATAATTGACATTGCCAACAAGCATCACGAAATAATGAGTCCCGCGTGCTTGAGCACCCTTCATTATGCCGACAACATCGCTGATCTATTACACGAACACGCCTAACAATGAGAAATATCATAAAATGAAAAATATTTTCAATTGTAGAGGAATTTCAGATCTTGCGAGCGAGGGAAATGACAAGTAACGTTGTAAGCGGATAAACATGACTTGGTAATGGCGCGGTTTATAAACTTGGTCTGAGACCTTTGTATATAAGAACTGAAAGTTTAATGTCGTCTTTCAGACTCGGTTCCGTGGCAACCTTTTACTAGACATCGTTAAAGATATAAATGTTGACAAAGTTCAGTGGCAGGTTTTACAGGCACTACAGGGTGTTTTTTTTATTCTTTACAAATTAATCCTTGACTACAATCACACCTGATGGTAAGTGATGATGCAGTCTAAGATGGAAGCGGGCTAACTTGTTAGGAGGAGGATGAAAATCCACAACCCTTTCGGTTTCTACACGACATCGCACCGGAACGCTAAATCGCTTGGCGGTACGTCTTCTCTCACCACCCAGACCTGGACCAATTAAGAAAACCTCAATCGGCCCAGCCGGGTATCGAACCAAGGACCTACGTCTTGTAAATCCACCGCGCATACCACTGCGTCACGGAGGCCGTCGAAACAAGGGTGGACTAACTCAACGGTAATTAAGGTCTACTAGGACTTTTTCCTTCCAAACCTTCTACACTTTAGTACAATAAATATGCCTCCTAAAAGTCCGACAAGGTTATACAACTTGATTTTAAATACTATTATTCTATAGCTATTCTACAAGAATTTGAGCATAGATTTTGCAATATAGACAAGTTTAAACTAGATATTTCTATAAATTTCAGATAAGAACAGATATTTTCATTCTGGGCTCAAGGAACAACGTACAGCGAAACTTCTCTAAAAAACAGAGTGCTTTCTTTACTTTGGCAGTAAAAAATATGACTATAAAATATGGAATGTAATACTGTAATATGCACGTGAATAATACATTTCTAAAAATTATAATTGAGGTTTTATAATATTAATATGAGAGTAGACAAAATTAATTAAAGCATACCATTCTAAATTGAAGTGCCAGCATTAGTTCTCTCAATTTGCGTTAGCATTCCATTGAAGTAATTTGTTTGACTGTTATTTACGCCGAGAGGTGTTTGAAAATAAGTTCACAGTCGAGGATTTATTTTCTTTCAATTCTTATTTTATTTTAATTTAGACTCGACTGTACTTTTACGTCATGATTGCTCAAGTTTTTATAGGTTCCATTCTTCATTTATTGATTTAAGTGAAAAATTTTAAATTGTATTGTAAACTTTTACGATGGATGCTTTAGAAAATATATTATTATTTCTGCATAATCACGTTCTTAGAGAAAAACACTGAGGGATCCTCATTTATACTGTATACTTTCTCAATAAAAAAAAAACTTAAAACTAGTGGAAGCCCTTGATCGCGTCCATTTCTAAACTCGTGATTACCATAAAAAAGTATAACTTTTTTAACATATAAACATATTATATTGTTGCGGATTACCTATACAACTTTTACAGAGAAAACGATATGATTTTTGCGGAGCTTTAACAATTTACGCGCCCGTAACGAAAGCTCTTAAAAGGATTATTTTCCCCGATTTTAATTTTGCCATATTTTTCACTGATGCTCCATTTTTATTGGTTGTAAAATTATTTGACTTAGCTAGAATTTAACCTTCCTGCATATGGGGACACAAAAATTCCTGATAAATGTCTCCATTTATGAGTCTCCAAAATGATTTTTTCAATCGCACCATTAATTTCTGAGATACTCTCCAGCTTTATAATACTAAGCTTTATGTAAAATTTGTTATTATTTTTACTTTCATTTGTCTCTTATCTAAAAAGCTTTAACTTAGAAGAAGACATAATAGTGTAATAGAACTATTTCTCAAACAAGATGTAAATCTGGGCCAAGCTGTCCATATGACATTGACAGAGTGCTCTTCGCCGCTAGTATGTCAAAATTAATAAACTGTGTTGTTATTTCGACGCTGCGTTTGTATTTTATTATTGCTTACAAGTTTTTTGAAGAGATCTCATGCGTTTTCTCTACTAATATTATAAATAGTAATAATAGTTTGTGGTGTCGCAGGGGATAATCTCTGGATGTAAAGAACCGATTTTGAAAATTCTTTTTTTACTAGAAAGCCACGTTATTTGCGAGTGGCATAGGCTATGTTTTATCCCTGTATTCTCAGAAGCAAAGTGTCTATTATAATCTAATTCATTTACAAATATTAAACCAACAAACGGCAACAATATACGGCATAAAACACAAAAAAGCTGAAATGTCTGCTTAGACGGCGATCAAAGCGCCGCAACATTCCACTTACGTGTAAATAAAAACTGAAGAGATGTGATTAATAGTCCGTTTTCCTTATATAAATAATATTTGAATAAATTAGGAGGCAGACGCGGCACGTCCGCTCGGCGGGTGTACGCGCGACCAAATGACAAATGGATGCCTTTTGAAATCGCGGCGGAAATTATCTGCCCAACCGACCGTCTCAAGACGATGCGTTCGTACTAATTACTAGAGCGTTTGATTGTGATCTTAACTTACATCCACATCCAGAATTGTACCGTAAACTTTCTAACCTAAAGTTCAAATTTCCTTAAATGATTTTGCTTATTATTGTCACTGAACGTACTTAGAAAGTAAAATTATATCTGGCCAAATGTCGAGGTGTGACCATCCGCTTCTAATTGCAGGGGATGAAACGCCTTCTGAACTGTTTGAATTATTTGTGTGCCGTCAAGAGGCATCTTTATAGTGTTCAAATTTAGAGCATGAAAACGGTTTATAAATAGGTCTCCTGTACCATAAATATACGCATTAAATTTACTTAAAGCGCCATTACACATACCATCTCGATGTTTTGTGCTTACACTTCTAATTTATGCTAAGGCAAATATTGCGGATGATTCCGTCTCATTAGTACAAAGGTTGTTTATATTCACTTAATAATATCTTTAAGTATGCATGATACAAATTTATCCTACGAGTATAGTATATGAATATACCTACATACTTATATCCACATGAACTATCTGAAGGGAAACGCAATTATGCCCAATATGCCAAAAATGCACCATCAATTAGGTTAACAAATAATAACAATGAATATGTTTATTCAGGAAAAACTAAATTAAATACCTTCTTTAGCAATACATTAAAAAAAACTTATGTTTAAGAAAATTTTAACACCTAAACTTCATTGAAGTGAGCCAAAAGCTGCAATTAATAAAACCAAGTAGCACGCACCACACACATTAGCGATCGATCGTGAGAGAGCCCAAGAACAAGGAAAGGCACTTTTTCAATCAACTAATTACGCAGCGCTACTTCAATCTGACTCATTTTTCAGTCGGGGAAAAAAAATACAAACGCAGCGAGTGACAAATCACGCAATTGCGGACGCACGGAGAGAATTATGTCGCGGTTTGTTCTAAATGCACCCGGTCGCAGTCGAAGCGCATGCGGGGCTCGGGTGACGCTGAGCGCGCTCTATAAGGCCGACCACAGACGCACAATAAAATTGTCACCCAAAACAATAATGTGAACCAGCGGGCGCCAGTGCACCTCCTTAATCCGATTCTGCCGCAAAATTCGTTGATAGCGGACGTCTACTAACTATAAACTAATTCTCTGCCAAATTACATATTTTTATTTCAACCTGATTTTGATATAAAATCTTGATGATGAGTGACCTTTTGCTTTTATAAATGTATGTAGATAATATAAGGTGCACAATGCACACGATACATTGTGGTGAAGAAGACAGCAACGTTAAAAAGCAAAGCTAAAAGGTTTACAGAGTAAACATTAATTTACAAAAAGTAAACATTATTTTAATTTTCAATATTTTTTAAGTGATATATTGTACGAATATTTTAGTTTAAAATTTAATTGAATTTTAAGTGTTATGTTTATTTTAAATTGAAAATAAATGGGCATATAAATATCGACGGCTCAAAACCCTGTCGTTTGGAAGTCCTTAAAAAAACCCATGTCTTATTATCTAGCTGACGTCAAAGCAATGGTCCATCGGTGATGATGATGAAGAATGATGACTGTCAATAAAGTATGATAAGGATAGCTACGTTATACTAGTACTCGTATTACAGTATTATTTCCATTAGAGATATAACTAAAGAATAATTACCCTGCTTTATTGATTACGAACCTAAGGCACCTAGCACTCAAGCATTCACGACCACGTATGGTCGTAGTATTAGTTACTGAAGCTACGGTTGGACTACTACAAGAACTTAGTACCAGTCGTGAAGCAACCATATTTGTTGCGCCGCCGAAGTTGTTATTTGTAACTTAAACAGTATGTGGAGTTAGCTAAGTGCAGTGAAGTAACGACTACTCGTACCATATGGTATAAACCTATAAAAAATCTCTAACGGTGTTTTATAGGTTAACAGTGTGAGTTTCGAATTCATCTATACCTCTCTTTATCTATAGTATTGTGTTTGAAAGAGAGAGATAGAGATGAAGTTGACACTTTCGATTCGTAAAGACATCGCTACCGAATTGCGCTACAGATATTTTCGGCTACTGGTCGTCGTCTTGGACGCCTAGTGCTTGAAGTGCCTAACACTACTGCCTGGTTAACATTAATTGCTTTTATATATAGCTCATACGCATACATATTCGTCTACAATTTCGAGTGCAGCGTTCTTACCTATAACTACAACACATTATTTTAGTTTTAGCCATGTTCACTTTCAGACCAAAAGAAGAAGACAAAAGTCTTCGAACAGTGCGTGTTGCCAGTGATGACTTATGGTTCCTAACTATGGGCTTCATAGAGGCTACAGGGCCCAGAGTCACACAGTCACAGGCTATGGAAAGATCTATGCTCGGAGTATCTCTGCGTGATCGAATCAGCACCGGGAAGTGCAGTATTGGTTGACTCCCCTCTATGTAGACCGAGAACATCGCGGGTTGCAGGGCCCATGCAAGAGGCCTATGTCCAGTAGTGGATGTTTATCGGCTGTAGCACTTCTGATGATGGCTGTAGCACTTCCCCAGGAGAACTCCGTCACAAGAGCTCTACTACTACTAAATCTCTAAACAGCAAGTCTATAAACAGACTGTAAATATACTGTTATGTAAAGTCTCCTTCTATAATTGTAAACAATAACCAAAATTGATACCATTATAGGCTTGGTACTTTGTTAGGCAAGAGGGTAATATTAAAGCAATGGTTTTCCACTCTACATAAGGATGATTTTGTACAGGTGCTGACAGTAATCCAAAAAGATTTTCTTAAAAGAATTTTGAATAAAGGAATGTTTTTCCCTACTGTCTATTCTAAACCATCTAACTACTTTTAACTTAAAGACTTTCAATGTATTTGAAAGTTTTATGTCAGTTTTTGCTTTAATTAACACAGGCCCTGCGGTGTCACTCGCGTAGTTCCCGTTACCACGGGAATACGGGAATAAAATATAGAGACTCGCAAGCAACGCGGCTTTCTATTGTCAAAAGAATTTTCAAATTAGATTCCGTAGAAACAGAGATTACCCCTGCTATCTAACTTTACGTCTTAGTAATTTAAATGATAGTTTTTCCATACAATTTACGAGCATTGTTCAATGCATTAATTGTGCACCTATATATCTTTTAAAATTAAAATAACTTTAAAAGCTCACAGATAATTACATTAAACTCAATAAGATTTAACATCATTCATTTCTTTCATTCATATATTGCCTATTATAAGCAGGATTCAATAAAACCTACGCGTACCTTTTCACCGATCTTCCTCCAAGGATTGTCCTCAAAGATGAATGTAACCCCTTCCAACGCAAAATTATTTAACAATGTACGTTTGGTGTTTACCTTGATGTACGGTAAATAACATATAACAAAATACAATTACAGAATTGAATAAGGAGATCTTCAATTGTTATATAAATGTTTACCTTGGTTCAGTGGTTAGTCTGTGGCTGCGAATGTTGGGGTTCTGGTTATGAGTCTTGTTTCGGACTGTGAAAGAGTTTTTCTGTCTCCCAGTAAAATCTCTTTTGCAGCCCAAAAAACCCGCTTAAAACTACCTTCCTCCGCTTGTGTTGTACTCTCTGCCCAGCCAAATTTAGTAAAGTCCTACGAGTGCAGATTTTATATTAAAAAAATCATCCCTTTAGCCCGGAGTTTAGAAAGTTGCTGGGGTTAAGCCCTCACTTTAAACAAAAAACCACCGTCGGGCCTGCAGGATTATTCACTCACGTATCTTCACGTATGTTAGCTGTTGACATATACGAAATTGAAATTCTATATGAAAAATTCATCCGGTGCTTACTGGAGGATATCACACAGTAGGTTAATGACATTTCGTCAAATGATTTAATGTTTATTTTAATACGATGACAATAAAGACCAAAATGGTGAATAGTTTATCATTAACATAATATGAGAGACAAACATTATTATAATTATTACGTATCCCGGCTATTGCTATCGAATCTCTCGCCTAAAAACCTATAGTGACATCATTGAGGTACTATTAAGGAGCCTACGGCAATTACACACTAAAAATATGGCCCAATCATGAACTCCTGGATTTTTATGCGGTTTTTACCTATAGTTTATTATGAAAGTTTAGGTCTATAATTTATTTAGATTGTGTAAATTACTTAAATATGATGATAGTTATTAGAATTGTCGATAAGTCAAACTGCCTGGGAGTTTTCATTGAAAACACTGCCTATTACTCGTTGTGAATAACAAAATGATAAGTTACTTTTGTAAAAGTATTACACGCAGACGAAGTCGCGGCTAGTTACTTATAAATTATAATTATGTAATCCTAATTTGTTACAAATGTAAACTACTGTAAATAATATAAAGTAACTTTAAAGTTTTTCATATAAGAATAAATTAAAGTAAAGGTTTACTTAAAGGTTCCGTAGATATAGGTACATTACGAGATCCTTAGCTCTGCTTTACTCATTGCTTTAAGATTTTGTAAGTGCTGTCATAAAAAAATTAAACACGCCGTTGGTCCATACTAAAGAATGAGTGTCATATTTCACTATTAGTTTTGTCAGAGACTTATTAGACACCTACAAAATATTAATGTATAATTTTCATAGGTACCTAAAGTCAGATAAAGCATCTTGAAGATATTAAAAATCATTTAAGCACCCACTCGTATTCAAACTACGTACTTCGAGGGCCTTCTAACACCTATACTACAAATAAAGGTGTGGTGGAAAGTGTTCTTAGGTCTCTATTATGCTTCACGTAGAACTCAAAATGAATAGAAGTTCACACATTTCATAAAGATTTCTAGAGTATGAAACTAACGTTATGAGTATTTCGCACTTACGCGATATATCATAAAGTTAAAAGTTACAGACGCAGAAAAATTCTCCGAGACTCGGCTCTCGCATATAGAATTTAAACAGGTAAATTTCAGCCTACCCCACAAAAATACACTCTCCCATGAAACTTGCTTATAAACTATGCTTTTAGATCATTTACGGATAAATATCTCGACTCCATCTGATACTGTCATTAAAAAGAAAAAAAAAATCACCTCGACATTTCTCCACGGGAGCGTTCAGCCAAAACTCGGTATACACAAAACGAAAAAGCCCTTATCTTGGCAAAATGGCGAACGCAAGCCGTTCGCTTTTTGTGAGAAAAAAATCTCGATCAATATTCGGAGGTTGGAGGGAGAGGGATTCTCTTTGCGTTGTTATAATTGGTTGAGGGAAAATTTATGCGGCGCGCGCTATCTACGAGAACTTCTCGGGTACAGTCGGCTCCACTCGCTCGATAAACGGTAAGGGTAAAATGCCTACCATTTAGATGCCTAGCCACAAGTCTAAGGTGTCATAACACATCATATTATACTTGTACGTATATATACTTATGTATTTGTATATAATATGTAAATACGCAATATAGAACAGAGTCGTTTGCCGCCGTCCCTCTGTACGCTTATCAAACTTTATTATACAACGGATTTTTTAGTTGCTTTCATCAATAGATAAACTGATCCAAGAGGAAGACTTTACTTATACATTATATAATAATAACGTAGTGGACGAAGACACAGGCAGCCTTTATTCTAGATGAATTATAGTTGTTTTCGTGTTTTCTGTTAATCACCATCAAAATGTCGCATAATTTTTATACCCGATCAGTTTTTAAAACGAATTAGAAAGTTACAACAATCATGGACATTATCATAACTTATTTAATGAAATATTTTATTAATAAAATTGCAAAAAGCCTGCCTTGTAACCAGAGTGTTACAGTAACAATGTGACGTAACTTTTTACTTGATTCTACATGAAAACATTGTACCGAAACGTGTTACGAAATGCGCATCCATTGAAAAACGTTGTAATTACGAAAACAAAGGAGAGCTCTTTGAAGAGACCGAGCAAGATCCACATTAAAGGGCCGAATAACAAACAAATTAGAGGCAATATAAAGGTCTAAACTGTAAAGATGCGCCGAAGTATGTTTAACTTATTAGAACGTGCGGCATCAGTAGTCGGCAGCGGGCTCTTGGCAGATGCGGTAAGTAATACAGTTTACTTTCAACCTGTTTATATGGATATGGTATGTACCTATTCTTCAGTGAAACAGTTACTGTTTGATACAAAAAGTTGTGATCCAATAATTCGTGTAACCTTACCATAAACGTGTAATTAATGTCTTCCCTTTTCGACTCTGCATCCATTGCTACTGTATTTTTTTTTTGATTAAAGACATATTTTGTTGGGTACCTAAGAGTCACTGAAAAAAATAAATTGAAGGAAATACAATGAGCATTCGTTCGCCCAGCAACGTTTACAGTATTACACGCAAAGCAGACTTATAATAACAATAAATTCGCCGCCCAAATAGTAACATCACGACAAATTTAACTCATCTTACAAGCTAACAATGTCGGTGTAATAGTACTGGATGAATAAAAATTTTCATCTATTACCATTACCATTACGATTTCCAAATACGAGCAAGTACAGAATCTTTTATATTTTCCTTTATATTTATATTCTCGTTTGGCTGGCATTTTTGCGACACGAGAAATCATTTATCATACGTTTTATATGGGCGCTTTTAATTTAAACAAATTATACGCAAATTATTTAAGATTGAACACCGTATTAGCGGTATTATAATGCATGTTGCATGTGCTAAAAATTCTGTACTCGCTGTTTAAAAACGAATAATAAAACATGGTTTACCTGTAACACTCTTTTCGGGAGGCCTGTCTTCTGGCTCAACTGTTTCAGGTCCTTCGCGTCAGGATTGTGGTTGATCGCGAAATACGACTTCATGGTGCGGAGCTGGTGATGCTTGAAGCTGGTTCGCATGCGCTTTGTGCGCGACGAGCTGCCCAAGCCGCCACCGCCGCGGAATCCCATCTCCAAGTATTCAGCATTTAGATCTGGCAGAGATAAGGTACGCTGCTAAATGCTAAACATCACAGAGGAGTTAGTTTTCTGATGTTATATATTTAACGCGGTGGATTTAAACATATAAATAGATAATTAAAATTGATCGACACAATCGTTACTTAATACCAAAAAGGCTGTGTACCATTTGCTGGTTTTTTTTTTATTTTTTACCAATAATTCATCGTTAACAATTCACTCTCCTGTAAATGAATTCAAACGAAGCGTTATGTTTTTGACATAATGCTTCGCTTGTATTGAAATGAAACTCGATTTCACGTGACTGAATTAGCATATAGTCGAGACAGTTAGTCGGTATCGTACATTTAGTACCGCGTAATAAATGTTATTCGCAAATAATGTGAAGTGCTTATAGCCGAAAATTATGTTTTAAAGTATCATTACGTATTTGGAAAGTTTTAATTATTTATTTGTGAATCATACCAGTTATTACGCGTACAAAAGTAACATAAACATTACAAAGTACAAAAAAGTTTATTAGATGAAATTTCGCATTGCCAATTCGCCAATGAATTACTAACAGTGACAATGTTGTACAATTTCACTTGCAGGCGAATTTAAAAAAATCCACTATAAATCTCACCATAACCTGCCTTTAAAGGTGCAAAATTATGCGATAATATATGAATTGATAAACCTTTTGAGTATTTACAGTTAATGTAGGATGTGGTATTACATTATGAAGTGCGGTAAGTTGAAAATTACATTCGAGGCGATATTGCTCGAGTCTTGGCGAGAGCTTTAGTAAGGAAGCAGAGGCTGTAATTATCAAAGCGCACGTATGTTATACGACGTTCTATAACACATTTGCGAGGAAACAAATTTTGTGAACACAATTTCTGAAAATCAATTTGTATCTTTGCCTGTTTTCCATAAGATGACATTTTGATGCCATCGGAAAACAACATTGTAATTTTTGCACAGATATTTGCTATCTGTGCAAAAATTACAATGTTATGTTTGCGTTTGTGCGTGCGTTTTTTTTTTGGCAAATGCACCAAAAACAGCCAGTATTACTAATAAAGTAAATTAATACATTTGTGTTTTTATTACAGATTTATTGTTGTCATTTATTGTCAAAATTATTAAAATTAAATAATTAAATGTTTATTTATTATATTTTATCTCACAAAGTTAATTATATTTTTAAAAAGTTGAGTATGAGATACATTACGATATTGAAATTGGTGAAAAAAGCGATACTTTACGAGCAAATATGTTATAAAATAATTAAAGCAAGAAAGTTATCTATAGCTGAAGTTTTGAAAAGCATTTGCGTATTTACGTTTAGATTTATTTATGTACTCTCATATTTTATTGAAAAACGTTGTGAAACTCGACCGAGGCATTTAGAGCAGTAACTTGTAAGCTTTTCAGGTTTCGCACTACTTGGTAAATGAATGTAAAATACCGCTTCTCGTTCCCCGGCAGTTAACTACGCCTGAATGGGTTGTGGAGGAAATAAATGAATGCTGTATTTACTTTTGTATCGTTTCAGCGTTAGAAATAGGCAGTCAAGTTTTTAACACTTTTCGTAGTTTTTGAAAAAAGAAACCAAATCTGAATTTATACAGTGTTAAACAAAATATCTTAATAACTCTTTTTTAAAATTTCATTTTATAAACGCAAAATTAAAATGGAGTTCCTAATTATGTACGAATTTATGAACGTAAAGGAAAAGGCATCTTATATACCTGTGTTTTAACATTTATGGTGTAATTAAGAAAATCTATAAGGTTATATTAATGGTTATACTACGGAAAAGGTTGTATATGTTTATCACCCGTAAAGTAAACTCGGTTTTCATGAGGTTTTTACAGTTAAGTTAAACTTAACCAGGGTTAGGCTTTCGTTTAACGTTCCCGTGGCCCAGTCATCAGGTGACGACTCGGAACACCGTGGGGTTTCAGTCTTTATCCCGTGACCTGTCTATAGTGAATGAATGAATCTTTCCAATACATTTTGTTGATATTCGAAGCGTTAGCGTTTGTAATAAGAGAATCTACGAGTCACATGATTACAGGCTTTATAACAATTCGGATAAAAGGATAAAAGCTATCATTAATACCACCGTTAGTACAAAAATATTTTTTGTGTGTCCAGCTAGTATTTCGGTCTGGCATTGCTATTTGTTTTCCACTATTTCTCAGGCATCAACGCGACGTATCCGTGACGGGAATGGAACGCTGCCACGTCGATTTTACGACCAATAAAAACTGTTGCCAGTAAATATTCCGAAACCATAATGTACCTACGTGCCGGCCTGGACAAAGAAATGACAGGAGAAACCTTGCCCAGCAGGCGAATTCACTATCTTTGACGAATGCTAGTTGACATATTCGAAATTGTGATTCTATGTAACAAATGTTATATCTTTGACTACTGGTGGATATCAATTATCATATAGTCATAGTCATAGTAATAGCCATAGTAAGTAGATAACATTTCTCGATTCATTAATTGATGTTAATTTTAAAAAAGACTAATTCAGTGAATATGATGACATTTTTATTAACAACAATTTTTTGTTAATAACAACATTAAAAATAAAATTGTGATCAATTAGCTTAGTAAGAAATAATCCGGGAACCGGTTGGATTTTACCGGAGAGTTAATTACCGCTGCGAGCGATTTGCGTAAAATGAAACGCTTTCGAGCGAACAGCCTACTCGCTCCGCAAGTCCAGTCAGATTGTTTACCTTTTCCGTGCACTTATATTTATTAAGCTTAACAACAATAGGCCATCAAACCCAGGACAAAATTCCTGCACATTGATAATAGGCTAGTTGACAATTTGTTTTTAATGGTTTTAAAGTTCATCGTTCTACTAGATTGAAAAAAAATTATCATATTTTTTTGAGACGTGATTACGTGAAAATTTTATCTTCATAATCAAAATCATTTCCAAACGGAGCGTTTGACAAAAATATTAGTTAACAATTAGTTTGACGTTTAGTACATCAAGTAACAATGTGACGTCACAAAATGGATGACAGCGCGTTTTTGACGTTTGGAAAATTTAAAAAAATACATTATTTTAAAATTAAATTTTATAAGAAATCCTTTTATTAAATAAAATCGGTAGGTATATTTCGGACCGCGTTGTTTGGAAGTACTTAATACAAAAGGCCCCTGTCCAGCAGTGGACATCTAACGAGTATATTTTATACTAGAGAATACTAATTTTATACTATAGTAAAAGACTGGAAATAATAAACGCGGAAAATTGTTATCAAAATTGAGATACACTATATTTTAGGATGAGTAATAAGTATAGGTACTTATTCTCGACATTGTAGACGATATTTAGGTATTATTTGTATAAATAACGTTCGTTGTTGATCACAACTAACATTGAGATGTGGAAATTTCCTCCTTTGAGCGCCTCATTTTGAATGACCTAGTAACACATCTAACAGTATATAACATCATTGGTATAACACGGGCTATGCTTACTATGAAAATTGATTTATAAAATGTGAGCGCGTGTAATAAAATGTGAATAATTTTGTCACACGTTTTGTCCTAGTTTTGATTTATGAGGTATCATAATAGTTCGTGAATGCAAACTATTTAAAAGCTATCTACAAGACAATACGGCTAGGATCATAAAGCTGGTCCCACACCGATCGCAGTCAAGATGCGCAGCGTTGACGGAACGTTTGTATTTACTTGACATGATTTACGCACCCACCGTCGTCGGCGATAAAGCTAGCAGCAAAACAAAAGAAACCTTCGTGACTGTGGAAATGGTTTTATCCGGAGTGGTTAAGTTATGGAATCGGCAACATAGAGAGGTCTCCCTAAGCTGGTGGCGGCAAAAGTGCCTTGAGCGCTCGTGCACCGGCTAGTTGATACGGTCGCTTAGCAAACAAGGAAGGATTTGCATACAAGAGAATTTCCATGTTTTGCTTAGCATACCTAGCAAGTTACCCGGTTAAGACGATTTCAAAACTAAACTGGTTTACATTTCAATTTTAATTGTCGCTAAATTTTTTCATGCAAACCTTTGTCCTTCTCAGATCAATTTAACGATAAATCGCCGGGGAAACGTCAGACACGCTAAAAGGAGACATTATTAATAGATTGAGACACAAAATGTAGGAAGATAAGCGCGAGACAAAAAGTGGGCGAGTTATAAAAAGATCATTGTGATCTCATAAATCGTACACACCATTCATGTTCTAAGGTCAGCAAAAAAACGAGATTTCCTACGCGATATCGCCTCGTCCGGTGGCCACTAAAATTTTTTTCGTATCAGTTTTTACCGGTAATCATGATGCTGCGAAAACGGAAACGTTGAATGACTGTTAGAGGGAAGTCCCGAAATTCCATTAGAATATTTTTTCAAGTTGTCAGCATACCGTGCGAGTGTAGGAATATAACGAAATTAATTTCGTCGGCGTTAGTGTTACGCGGCATAGCATGCCGGGCGCCGGCAGGGGGCGCTACCGTCGCTCCACTCGTAACTCATGCGCACGGCTGGTGCGAACCATCGGAGCGCCGGTCATATTTTAACTGTTATTACCTACTACTAAAAACTGTACACTCATACAGATAGATATCAAAACAGACATCAAAATAACGATACTGACTTTATAATAGTGCTGTGACATTGTATTATATAAATGTTCGAATTTAAATTCCTAATTTATTTATACCTATATTACTACGGTATGTTTTCCTAGTTTAGTTGTAATTAATCAGAATGTATGAGTATTTAGGTACCCATATATGCAAAATTACTTGGTATTAAACCTATGAAATCTTAATATTGCGCACAAAGTATTTGTAACATTAATTAAAAAATTTGACAATTTTCTTTTCTATAAAACACTGTAGTATGATATTTATATTATAATATACTCGTACTAATGACGTGATCGTATACGGGAATTTTAAAAGTACATCTAACAAGATATACATGTAAAAGAGCAAACGTAAGATAGAAGGAACGTTAAAGGTAAAAGATACTGTACCTTAGAGACTTGGACACATAACCGAACCGTATGACATATATACATATAATATTATTGATAAAATCTACATTCCCATTTACAAAAACAGGCAAGATCTAGTCGCCTGTATAGGTGATATCAAATAACTACATTCATAAAATAATATTATTTTAAAAGTATAAACTAATTAGATGAGTCGATAGAACATTTCACATCACTATTCCATGGCACCCTCTTGTTTAAACAAAACTTTTATCAATGCAGTTAATGAGCAAACCTGGTATAATGTATATTTTTATTCATTTCCATAAAATATGAATATTATACTTCTACTTAAAAATATAATTGATGGAATATCTTTCATTTTATCAGCCACCATGTTCAACCGAACGGCGGTGATGAATGTGTGCCTTAAAATTTCTTTAAAACATACATTTATTTAATATAGAACATATGATTGTTTTAGAATTTTAATTTATAGGTATACCATATTTGGTTTGAATATAATGAATGGCTTAGGATCTATTACTTTCTCTTCAGACATTTTTTCTTTTATCAATGTCTTTTCTACCTTCCTACAAATATTTTTGTGTCAGTTGAGTTAAGACAACTAAGGAGTTTTGTCAAGGAGGGATTTAGAGCAAGAGCAACAGTACGGAGATGCCTCAACACCGCTAAATATTCAACACCAAGCTTTTTTTATCATCATTACCAGTCAGTGGCATGCACTTCGTAGATGCAAAAATTCACTGCCTACCCTGAGCATTCATTTAGGAGCCTGTGATCGAATTTTTCATTTTGTTCGATTTGTACCTACGTATGCCTACCTTGATTAAAAGTCTTGTGCACGCCACTGTTTCCAGTCTATTTCAACGGCCCACTACAGGACCATACTCCCTTCTTACGTTAAACATAGGCTACTTTTTCCTGGAATAATCCACGGAGTATAAAAAACGGATTTTACGCGCACGAACTTGCGGGCGGCCGCTAGTATATGGATAATGGGGATTTAATTTTTTTTTTCGAAAAATTCTCAATATGTCTTGACTTGGAAAGTTAGTTGACTGTATTATAATAAAGCTCGAAGTTCTAACGGTGATGAAAGCTCTACAGCATAATTTGAGTTGAGTCTGCGGTAACAGTTTCAAGTGTTTAAGCTCCTAAGTATCTGCGTTAGTAGTTAAGTACGAATAATCTTGACTTTAATTAATATGCGACTACAACCATTTCAAAGATGGATATGGTAAGCGATGGCTAGAATTTATTGTTAGAACTATTTTAAACGATCTTCCGGTTTATCGATATTAATTAATAAAAGTTAAGGATTTCTTATAAAACTAAATTTAAAAATCATGTATTTTTTCAAATTTTCCAAACGTCTGTAACGTCCATTTTGTGACGTCACAATGTTACTTGATGTAAACGTCAAACTGATTGTTAACTAATATTTTTGTCAAACTCTCCGTTTATAAGTGATTTGTTATAGTGACGTCATGAAACAGTTGAAATATAGACGGCCATGAAACAGTTGAAATATAGACAGGCCAAAACGTTTTGGCTCGTAATGTCAAAAAAATATTTAAAAACTAAAATTTTTATGTAATCACAAATCACTTCACAATAAAAAAAAATAATCTAGTAGAACGATAATGAACTATATAAGATCATTGAAAAAAAAAGTTTCAATTGGCCTATCAGGTGTTACCATTTCGCCGTATCCAAGTATCAGCCATTAGGGTTTGGTTAGACCTAATTCTAGCCGGAATGATAACAGTTAGACCTGCTTTTAGGCTTTAAAACTGGCTGTAGCCGCAATTCAGATATTACCGTAACACATATATTATGTCATGAATAGCCAGTATTTCATGCAGAAGAAATCGCGGTCACCTGCTAGTTAGTGTTACACCCAATTCCTATTTAATTCAATTCTCACGTCTCACATAAAGTAACTTAGCCGATACATTTTTTTTTTATATCCTTATTCTAAGTTCCACAAACAAAGTGTCGTTATTCTACACTCGAAAGAGGTTTGAGTAATAAATAAGGCTTTAATATAAAGCTATTGAGTCGGTGTGCCACTGATACAGATGTCTTGAGTGAGATAGCGGCGGTTACAAAACGAACTAACATGGATATCACATTAGTTGGCAGACGCGTAGTGAGACCATGAGCCGAAGAAAATTTTTTTTTTTTATATATTTATACTAACATTTTCGGAATGAATGTAAATTACACATGTGACATGTCAATCATGTGACTGGTTGTAAATATATATACATCAAAAAATAACAAAAACGTTTTATGAAATTGAAAATTTTAAAAATAATGAATAATATAAAACTGATCATTAAATTAAGATAAGGATAACATTTGAAAATGTTACCCTTTTTTCTATCAATCCAAAAAAAAAAAATTACTTTGACAGAATAACTTAAAGATTTATTTAAATTTCAAAATATACACAAAAAATACTGTAAACTTTTATCTGCAATATCATAATATTCCGTTGTTGCATATATTGATTTAATATAATTATTCCATATTTAATCTACCAAGCAATGGATTGAGTTCATAAGAATTGCATTTAAAGGTTTATTTATAATATGATGTATAATTTATGTCGTAATGTTACTGTAAATAGCCAAATATTATATGTAGTAGGACACAACACGATAGTTTTTATTAAAAACTTGGTATATATTTCTTATGCTATAATTGGTTACATAAAGTTATTCTAAGAAATGATAATAACTATACTAATTACTAATACATATTATATATATCCTAAGAAATAATAATATACTAATTACTAATACATTTTATCAAGAGGTAAGACTTGATTGTTTCTTTGTTTGTGTGTTTCATTGAATAGGCTCTGAAACTACTGAACCGATTTAATAAATTCGTTCGTGTTATAGGCTATATTTTATACCCGTATTCCTTAGGAAACACGCGGGTGAAACCACGAGGCGTCTATAGTATATTATAATAAGTAAACGAAATGTATTCACATGGAATTTAAATATAATAAATCGTATTTAACCGATACCATACACCGTTCACAACTTTCGTGATGGCGTTATCTTTTATCAAAACAAAACGAAGAACACGGGAAAATGTTAAAAGTATCCAAACAGCTTTTTGTTTGAATAAAAATAAAAAGCCTTTTCTTTTTTAAAACCAACTACCGTCGGGCACGGAACGCGACCACCATATCTGTATAATCGTCGGACGCTACTCGAAATGTCCGGTGCCGAAAAGAAATAAAAAAAAAAATTCCACTGGGCACATATTTTGGCGGGAAATAAATCACCAGTGCCCTTAGATGTGGCCATACAAAATTTATGGCGGTGCATCGAGGGAACCGACTGGTAGAACTACTAAAACAAAAGAAAAAAGGTAAAGGTGATGCCATGTGACCCGATGCAGCAGATGCGACAACTTCATTACGACATATAATTTACTTCGCTCCCGTTATTGAAGTAGGAAGTGTTATTTTTTGTCCGCCCGTTAGTGTTTAATTTATGGTCACATCGCTCGAAAAGTTAAAGCGAGCTGACTGGTTCTTGTTGACGTCGGACGAAAAATGTAATTATAATTATGTGTATGAGTTAAGTTCAGTGCACCGCCAAATAATTGTTCTCGAATTGTTTTTGTACATTTTCCGAGTAGATTTTAATTCCGTTCCGAGAAAATAATAAAAAAAAAGTTGTAATTTATCGTCGGTACATTAAGCCAAACTCTCGTACCTACATGTTATTTTTAAAAATGTGTTTGTCGATTTTTATAATTTATCTTGATTTGCTGCAACTGCTATATTACACCAATGTCTAAGTAAATTGTTGTCGTAGAAAAACAAAGAGATAAATATTTTAGAAAGGAAAAAATACAATTAATTTGAGAATTAAAATAAAGTCATCATATCATTATCAACCCATATTCGGCTCACTGCTGAACACGCGTCTCCTCTCGTAATGAGAGGGCTTAGGCCAATACCCACCATGCTGGCCCAATGCGGATTAGCAGACTTTACACACGTAGAGAATTAAGAAAATTCTCAGGTATGCAGGTTTCCTCACGATGTTTTGCCTTCACCGCTTCAGACAAGTGATAATTAATTTCTTAAAATGCACACCACTGAAAACTTGGAGGCCCCGGACCGGATTCGAACTTACGCCCTCCGGATTGAGAGGCAGAGTTCATATCCACTAGGCTATCACGGCTCTCAAAAATAAACAACTTATTAGTAACTAGCGGATGCCCGTGACTTCGTCCGCCCTTAGAACTCTTTAAACCGGCCCTATCGCAAAATCCGTTCTTATCGGATACCTACTAACTATAGACTGCCTCCCTGCCAAATTCTTAATTTCAAACGGTTTTCGAGATTTTGTGACCTTTCGCATTTATTTATTAAGATTACTAGCTGACGCCGCGCGGTTTCACCCGCGTGATTCTTGTTCACGTTGGGATAATATATAGGCTATAGCCTTCCTCGATATATGGGCTATCTATTTTTACTGAAAGAATTTTTAAATCGGACCAGTAGTTCCTGAGATTAGCGCTTTCAATCAAACAAACTCTTCAGCTTTCTAATATTAGTTTAGATATAATTCACCTCTAAAGATCGCTTAAATAAAAATCCCTACAGAAGACCTATGCTCGCTAGTGGACTTCTGTGAGGATATAGAGCATAACAAACCGGTTAACTGTTTGCCGTGTAAACGTAAAGGCGCATAGAGACCTACTTTCAAACTGAATCTCGCGTATGAAAACACCGTATTCTATTATTAAAAGCAGTATTTTTTTTGTTTATTCACACTTCCGTACTTATTTATACTAATATTATAAAAAGATAAAGTTTGTGAGGTTGTTGGGGGTAATCTCAGATCCACTGAACCGATTTTGAGAATTGTTTTGCCAATTGAAAGCTACGTTATTTGTGAATGTCATTTTCCCACAGGAACTACGTGGGTTAAACTGTGGGGCGTCGGCTAGTATATTATAAAAAACATAGTCTTGCTTAAATCTTTGAAACTACGCAATGGATTATAATTCGCTTTTTCGAGAAGATTCTAAAAGTTTAGATTATTTGAATATGAAAAATATATGTACGATAATATATAGCATATAGCCTTCGTCGATAAATGGGCTATCTAACACTTAAAGAATTTCTCAAATCGGACCAGTAGTTCCTGAGATTAGCGCGTTCAATCAAACAAACAAACTCTTCAGCTTTATAATATTAGTATTGATATGTAAATTAATCAATTAAGAGTAATTGATGAAGATCGAATATTACACGGCCCATGCTGCTGCGCTTACTTAGGAAAAAATAGCGATGTCTGTATTGTCCAATACAAATATATTTATTGTATAACTAGACAACAGAAACAAACATATCAATAACGGAAAGTAGAAAACTAAAACTATCACATCAAAAACTTCACTAAAAAATATCATGATTCAACTTCACTAAATAATCTTCCGGACATCTTTCAATTATATGCTTTCATCCCCCTCCTATCAAGTTAGCCCGCTTCCATCATAGCATATATATAGCATCACTTAACATCATGAGATTGTAATCAAGGGCTAACTTGTAAAGAATAAAAAAAAATACATCGCACCTCCTTTTTGGAAGTCGGTCAACAAAAGCGTAGGGCACGCACGGAGGTCGTGATGCGGAGGTGGAAACTGGGCGTGACAGCTCCCACACTGCACAGCTTATCTTCCCAACATTATTTATGTGCACAACTTTTACCTAAAAAGGTGCACTCAAATTAGTCGTACCCCACATTAGGGCGTTCGCTAAAACTGGCACGGTACCTCTCCGTATCGGATGAGAAATGCAGCTCTGGGATCCGAGGCTCGATTTCATCGTTAGCCAGATGAATGGCAGCCACATTCACTGATCTTACTCATCCTGAAAACCCTACCGATCTCTCTAATGCTAGCCATTCACTACCAAACCGTCAAGTCTGCAGGACAATGCGAGATGTAGGCAGTGAAAAAAAATATCGAAACCTTAGCCATATATCGGTGTTTTTTTATATATAGTTTGAACAAAATATAATTTAAATTAATACCAAAATCTAAACTAATATTATAAAGCTGAAGAGTTTGTTTGTTTGTTGGTTCGATTCGAAAACTACTTTCAGTGATAGATAGCCAATTTATCGAGAAAGGCTATAGGCTATATTATATTTAAAAAAAATAGGGATCCTTCCTGAAACTCCAATAATGTAATAAGGTATAATTTTCAGTATTTCACCATATCTAATTGATAACTTAAGCACTTATAGGTACTTCAAGTATGATATCAATATAAGAGCAAATAGAAAAAGAACATAAAATAACGATTTGCTGATATTATTTTATAACGGATGCACAAGACTATTGCGGCATGAGCCTTTTAACGCACTACGCAACCCGAAGTTCCTCTATAATTGATATGGCAAGCAAAAAGGGCCGAGACCAAACCGGCCTGGTCGCGAAAATGGCCGATCTAGCAAAAACCGACCTGACCAAAACTCAGACCGGTCTGGCCATTCCATACGGAACATCCCACAGATGAACAATGAAGTGTCGTAAAATAATTGGCCAGTGCAAAACTATATGTAATTACTCAATTTAATGATATACGTAGGTACATTTTACCTATTCATTTAGAGTTATTACATATTGATGTATTTTATTATCTTATATAAATAGATATATAATGTATACAGATACTTTTGCAATTGAATCAGGTAACATTAAACTTTATAGTTTAGGTTTACAATTCATCATTCAACGCAGACTGTGCTTTAGTCAAATAAAACTAATATAAAAATTTGTTTTTTTTTTCTTTTTTGTTTTAGTGAGCCTAAAGAACTATAATAATAATTTTAGGGTAATATTTTCCGCTATGTATTGGTATGTAAGGACAATCATGAAAGGATAAGTAGGTATACTTACATATATTTATTTTTAAAAGGACTCAAATAAATCAGTGATTCAAACATAAGACATCACAGTCCACCCTTTTTAGAATAATTTTATCGTTTAATTTTTTATTGGTCAAATCTATAATGATCAGTGTTATATTTTGTAACACGAACACAGCCGATTCATTATCTCTCAAAATACCTACACATAATGTAAGATGAAACACCGCCCCTATCCGGTTAAAATATTTACGGAGTAGGTACATGAAACGAGAGACAGGCTTCGTGTTTCAGTTTCGTTTTGCTTGGGGGTCGCACCCTCCGGTAGCGTATAGAAATCATTTACATCTATAAAATATCCGAGCCGCACGCATTTGTTATCGCCGCGTTGCAACGACTTGCGGTACGGACGGCTTGCGGTGCTCGTGGCGTTCGAGCCGTCCACATTTCTTGTTGTGTAATTCTTTATAAGGCTGTGTAATTCTTTCAAGGCGCGTTTGGAACCCTCGTAACGTAAAAAATTTTAAGTTATCGAATAATTATTATCACCATTATCTTAAGTCTAATATTACCTGACGTTTCGAAAGAGCTTGTAAACTAAGCCTATTTGACTTTGACTTTGACTTTGACTTATAGGTTACTTGGGATAGGCGGGGAGAGTGACTTGAGTGAAAAAGGGGAGTGTTTGTTAACAGTCGAACGATCCTTTAACCCTACACAAATCGTTCACAAGTGCTTGACTTCACTCAAGGTCATTCTCTGCCATTCTAGGGTCTTATTTTGGTTACAGTTTGATTTGTTAATTAAGTTGTCCCGACAAATGTTGTAAATCATAACCTTTGTTCGTATAATATAATATTTTTGTAATCACTACTGAGTCTGCTAAAACGAGCCGCTCGAGTTCATGATCATATTTTTAAATACTAACAATACTAACACACACCCACGACTTAGGCTATATAGTTTTTTACCCGACTACCGAAGCAAGGTAATATTTTCAAGCGTTTGAATTAAATACATTTAATAAATAATTTAGTATAAACTGAACGCTTAAGTAATTTTTGTATTTTGGAAAAAAATAGGATAACTTTAAAACCGTAATATTTTGGCTAACATATATGTCGTTATTTTAGTAGGTCTTGATATCAGCTATCATACAGCAAAGTATGTCGTACTATTTACGGGACACCCTGTATATGTACAAATAATTTTTGGCAAGCTTTCCAGCCTCGTAGAAGATCCACAGATCGTACGTATCGGACGCATCGCATCAAACGGATTTTTAATTTTTACGGTAGATAAAATCCGAAACGTTTGAATCGATCCGTATAATGCGTATAGTGGACTTGTATGACTTTCAATACAAAGAATACTAAAATCCATTTGATCCAATCGTTTATCTCTGCACTAATAATGTTCCGAAATAGAAATCGAGGGCTACGCGATATAGACATGCACGGCATATTACACAAGAAATTTTAATGGCTTTAAGTAAAAATGATAACCTCATTTTAGGTGAGTACTAAATGCTTTCATTTAAATAATGACGCCACGTTATCGTACTTTGTAAAAAAAATATCTTTAATTTTTTTTTGATACGACACATTTCTACATAATTAAATGTACAGAGTATATCAGCGACTAAACAAATTACAATTCATTCGTAATTAGGAATTTTAAATCTATTTTATTTATGAGCTTCAGACCTGGATATATTATATTAAAAACAGTCTGTCGTCCTTTATTTTAGACGTGTTTTAATAACGAGTATCATCACCTCTTACGTTACTGAAATACTAAATATATATACTTTTTTTTCTGCGTGAGTAAGTACCGTATACGGGATCACTGCGGCGTCACAGGGGGGTTTGGCAGAAGCATCGCCTGATGAGACAGAGGACGGAACGACTCTCTAAGGGCATCTCCTGTGAGACTCGAATCTCGGTTTAAAGGGCCGTTCTGGAAGGACATCTTGGCCTGAGTGAATCAGTCCGGACGCCCCTAAGATCATGAGTTAGAAAACCCAGGTCCGGCTGACGTTGGGTATCGGGAACCTATTGCAATGTAACCACAAGTTACGCAGCGCCTTCGTCGGAGAAGATGCTGTGTAACTTGTGATTGTGTTACCTGGGAAGGATTGTCTGTCGTCATGTCGTTGTCTAGATCGTAAAGGACCTTTTTGGGACGCCTCTGATTGCAGTTAGCGTTTAAGTTTGGAGTGTAATTACAAGCCTCTACCACTAGTTGGTTGGGACGAGTGGTAGCTCTGTCGAAATAGTTTCGAGAGAGCTGTTTCATGTAACTTGTATATACTCGTATATTATTTGTTTCTGTATATACTCAATAGTTGATACTATATTTGAAATCCCAATTATCTAAACATTATTTGAAACCTCTTTTGTTGATCGGTCAAAAATATTTATCGAGTACTGTTTTAAATTTTGACAAAAATATTATTGTATAACTTTGTTGCAAGATTTTAATACAGTAGCGTATTTTTAATAGAACACGCACAATTAATGTTCTAATTTGACACACTGCAAAATATGTAGAAGTCAGTGGATTGAGTTCATTTTGTGAGATAAGCAAACTGGTTTGGATATCGCGAAAAGGCAAAATATCTGCTTTTTATAAAAACTTTTACACGGGAAGTTGCCTCCGATACCTAATCTCACGAGGTAAGTGCAGTTTTGACTTTAATGTGTTAATAAAATTGTAACCGTTTTGGCGGCAAACGGAGCCCAAAATTTGTATCAAGACTCCTTTACGAAATGGACTGCGATGACAGTCACAATCAGCACGCTCGTAAAGAACACGAGAAATGTATACGTTTATTTATTGCGGGTCCAAAAGAGAGATATAATTTTGAAAAGTAATAATAATGACAGTGCTTATAAAAATAATACTTAAAGATTACGAACATCAACTTTAATTGAAAGACATAACCTATTATGTAGAGCTGAAAATTATTTTAAGAATTTTTGTACTATTTTCCAATTATCAATTAGCTCTTTTAAATGGACGGTAATTGTTAGAGTGTTATATTTGTAGACCGACAGCGCTTCACAGAAGAGGGCGAGGGCGTCACAATATTTAAGGAATGTTTAGAAACTCACAAATAATCGATGCCAATATCAAGTATTGAAATTGTACAACATAATGATTCAATTGTTGTAATTTATTAATAGATTAAATTTTTCGCGAAGGCGACTCAAACTTTGTTAGTATCACTCACCAAGGTTGGCCGACATGATATCTTGGTCCTTCGGTTTCTTTTTTCTCGGACGACCTTTTTGTCGGGGTGGTGGCGCTGAAGTCCCGTTGAAAAAAGGGCCTTTAGGAACATCAGGTTCTACTCGACCGAACTCCGGCGAAGGGTAGGCGGGGTAGTGCGGCCCCGGTGGTGGTCCTACGTAAGGCCCCGGGCACATTTGCGGAGGACCTGGTACCGCCATATGAGGACCATAATCCGGCATTGTTTCGAAATGTAGCCTGCAATAATGAAAACTGCTCATACAAATTGATCCTTGCGTCAGGTGACCCAAGAGCTGGCGCTTATTTGGCCCAAAGGATAAGTCTTGCCATCCACAGGGGTAACAGTGCCAGCGTATTGGGTACCTTGCCAATGCGTGAACAATTAGATGTGAATTAGAACAATCAGGTGTGTATTTCTTATAATTATTTTATTTATTTAAAATTTATTGTCTTAATTCTTAGTCTCATACACTTCGTAAGTATTTACTAACAACTTTTTGTACAGTAATTAGTTCATCAAACTAATAATCATAATCATAATCTAGACTGATTTTTTTATTCAACCCATTGGCAATACTTATTGATATGAAAAAACTAAACGGTAGACTGGTCCCCCACTATTACTAACCTGCAATACACAGCTGAGTTTCTAATACCGTACTCGTCACCCTTCGTGAGTCGCGTACTACACAGGGCACAGGAGAAACAGTGCACATGAAACACTAGGTCACGCGCCCTCATCACCAGCTCCGACGATGATATAGGGGTGTTACATCTCGCGCATCGCTTTGATCCATACAACCTGTGGAAAGAAAAAGTAATATTTATCTTTACTAATCATCATTATCATTGTCAACCCATATTTGGCGCACTGCTGAGCTCAAATCTCCTCGCAGAATGAGAGGGGTTATGCCAATAGTCCACCAGCCCAATGCGGATTGGCAGACTTCACACAGAGAATTAAGAAAACTCTCTGGTATGCAGGTTTCCTTACGATTTTTTCCTTCACCGTTTGAGACACGTGATATTTAATTTCTTAAAATGCACACAACTGAAAAGTTAGAGGTGCATGCACCGGACTGGAATCCACACCCTCCGGAAACGGAGGCAAAGGTCACATCCACTGGGTTATCCACGGTTAGGTACTATCTTTACTAATATTATCATAATAATAATATTATTTCCAATTTTTTATTTTTCTTTAACATTTTAGACGAATACATTTAAACCTGGGACATATGGTTCAGTTAGGTAGGTCAAATTTCCAGAAAGAGGTGAACGGCGAACAGAACTCGGCTGGGCAGCATTCGGGAAAATTTGCAATATCTTTTCGTCCAAAATTTCTCAGTGTCTGAATACAAATGATGTGATGACCAAGACTTGGATGGCTATTTAAGGGCCTCAAAAGAAGGCTCAGAGTCTGACTGAAGATATCAAGCGAGTCGCAGGAATTCGCTGGATGCAGGCGACTCAAGATGTTTCATCTTAGCCTGTTACATTAGGACATAGGACTACATTAATTTAATTATAGGAATTAAATTACAATAATTACAAAATTTAAATGTAGTAAAGCGTTGTAGTAAATTTTTTTTTTATAAAGTAATGATTTCATTATCAAAGCTTAGAATATAAAGAATTACCAAGTTTTTTTAGATAATTGTAAGTAAATTGCCGGGTGGTTAGGGTAGGTCATGGCCGGGGAAGGGCCCTTTTCAATCACCCCTTAAAGCAGTAGGTATAATATAATATAAGAGTCGGATTATATTTCGCGAAGTTTCCTTGGTGATTGGGGCTTGTTACCCGTTACCCGGGTCTCCTTTCGTCTTTCTTACCCAGTGTCATTAAAATCTCTATGCCTCGTTGGCCCTGTGGTTAGTCTATGTGGCTATGGATCACGAGGTCTTGGGTCGAGCTATGAAAAACTGAATTAAAACAAAAAGCAGACAATACAATGTCTCTCAAAGTGTACCTTTATATATATAATATATATAATGCCAAAGCCCGTTTGTAGGTATATAATTAATAATATATTGTAGACAGGTTTACCATTTTCAAAGGTCCACTGAATAACCAAAGTATCTTTCATGTAAAGGGGTTTTTTGTATTGGAGTTTATAATAATAAAAAAAGGAGGTAAACAAAGTGATTATTACCACCACTGAAACCTGCACATCTACTATTATGTAACACAGCAATACGTTATTACATAATAATTTTTGAATTAAATTTAACAAATTAAAAGGAAATTCTCTCGTATAAAATTGAAAATTTCATTTTAACGAGGAACAATATCGGTTAACCGCATGCGAATTTCATTTAAAGTTCTCTTATAAAATGTTATTTCGTAATCACATTGTAATTATTTACACCGTAACAAAAATAGGTAGGAAATGTTTTGGTGTTAAACGTGTACTGTGGTGTATTCTGTGGTTGAAGCTTTATTAATTTCAGCCACTGACGATCAAGTATGCTCACATGCCTGCAGCGCTAACTGCTTAACAGCCGGTAAAACTGATCGTGTGTCAACGATCGATCATACGATCAGTTTTATCGGATATCAACCCTTTGTGGATATCAATCATAGAGTAGGTAGATGAAATTGCGATTTCTGTTAACAATGGGCTTTACGGAATACGATATATGCGGTTGTTATAGATTTAATGTTAATACTTTATGTTAGCTAACTTACGTCAAAGTTAGTGAATTGACTGACAGGCGTCATTTGTGTAAGCACGTACGCTTCCCGCTTGACAAGAGTCTTAAGTCAGCCACTGACGATCAAGTAAGCTCACATGTCTGCAGCGGTAACGGCTTGACGTCTGATAAAACTGATCACGACCAACACAGGATCAGTTTTATAGGTGAAATAGTGAGCTAGCATTACATACCTTTACATATCCGATTGGAAAATTTAAAAGGTATAAAAATTGCATGGTCCTAGCTTTCCAAGCGGACGAAATCGTAGGCATCCGCTAGTTTTACAAAAATATACTTACTTTTTTTAATCTGCAAGTATGTTATCACCCAATAAATTATACTTTGTATATAGTTACCATCTCGTATAACTGTTTGTAAATTAGAACCAGAGGCGATTTAAGATTAGCTGTACTTCACAACAAACTAACAAATTCTAGTTAGGTAGATAATTAAAACCGGTAAGGGGTCAAGATTCCAGATAGCGGGTTCGACTCCCGAGTGAGACATCCCCGTGGGGTCTCGATTCCACGACTCTGTCCTATCTCGATCAAACGACTCAGAATTATTTTCTAAAACTGAAATAAAATTAAGACATACCTACTAAAGTATGTGAACCTACCTCACTGCAGGACATTTTGTTACACGTATTTGAAGTACCTAAGTATCTTTTGATCAAAATACGAGTAATACCCACTATTGCATTAATTTATTTTGTGTATAATCTATCTGTCATAAGACGAACCGTGATAGCCCAGATATGATCCCTGCCTAAGATTCCGGACGGTGTGGGTTCGAATCCGGTCCGGGGCATGCACCACCAACTTTTCAGTTGTGTGCATTTTAAGAAATTAAATATCACGTATCTCAAACGGTGAAGGAGGAATCGTGAGGAAACCAGAGAATTTTCTTAATTCCCTGCGTGCGTGAAGTCTGCCAACCCGCATTGGGCCAGCTTGGTGGATTATTGGGCTAACCCCTTTCATTCTGAGAGGAGACTCGAACTCAGTAGTGAGCCGAATATGGGTTGTTAACGACGACTATCTGTCATAAGGATATTTAGATCTTGTACCCCCAAAATTACCAAAAGTAGACTTTAATTTATATTACTACCTACCTACTCCCACTCCATATTATTTTTATCGTTAAGTAAATTAAAAAAAAATTATCTTTCTTATTATGATAATATGTACATAATTATTAAAACTAAAAACAGTTTAAGACCGATTAAACTTATATTATATATTCTCCCATTAAACCACCGACTACTAACACACTAAATAGGTATTTGCGATATTTTTGGGTTCCGCAGTCAACAAGGAGCCGCTTGTAGTTTTGTCATGTCCGTCCGTCTGACCGCGGATTAGCTCAGAGACTATTACTACTAGAACTCTGAAATTAAGCGTGTGTATGTACATTAAAAATGTTGACATAGTTGTAAAACAAAATCTGGAAAAATATATTTTTAGGGCTGGAGCACCTCCCTATATGTAAAGTGGGAATATTTTTTTTACTCGTTTATCTCATATGATATGTGTATTGTTGAATGAAATGGTGTTGAATAGGTCCTTAAAGATACAGTGAGTTTCCTTTGTCAAATAATAAAGTTTAAACTGCTTATTTTTGTTACAGACAAGGTGATTTATGTGTTTTTTTAATTAAGTTTGCATCTTATGGTCTAAAATTGCTAATTTAATCTACGGAACCCTGCACTGCACGTGGCCCGACACGCACTTGGCTGGTTTTTATTATAATTATACTACAAATAACTTAGTAATTATTGTGAGTTAGAAAGATAAATGTTTCGTGAAATATGACATTAAAATAAATATTATATTATATTATAATTTTATAATTTCATTGTTACAGCTTTTATAAAGTTGCTGTTCTTATTTTTCATTATTTGCATTATCTCATTGATATACTACGTCGATAATGATTAATATTTAATGGAGATGGACCATATGATCTTTAAAAACACACCGAGAATTTTTAAAAATTCAACACGAATATGAATGTACTAGTTAACGCCCCGAGTTTTTATCCGCGTAGTTTCCATTACCGTGAGAATACGGGGATAAAATATGACACTCACAAATAACGTGGCTTTGTGCACAAACTTTGGATACCTCTTTATTATATTAGTGTATATAATATACGGCAGAGAGGTTATTCCCAGCTCAGGCCAGTTAAGCATTTTATAATTCTTAAATTGGCTCAGGTCTGGTCTGGTGTGAGGCTTCGGCCGTGGCTAGTACCCTACCGGCCAAGCAATTTATGATGATGTCGCGTAGAAACCGTCGGAGGTACAAGTAAACTTATGCCTCTTCCAAGTAAGCCCGCTTCCATCTTAGTCTGCATCATCGCCTAAAATCAGGTGGCGATCGCAGTCTAGGGTTAACTTTTTAAAGAATATAAAAAAAAGATTACAGAAGGAAGACCAGTAATTCACCTACACCGCTCCTCACAAAAGCTAACGCTGCAAGGTGAAATGAAGGTAAAATGAAGCCATCGAAACTCAACATAACAGTCGTGGTCGGCGGTCACGAGCGATGCTATCGCTGGCCACACAGTCCGAGCACACTCAGCCCGCGTCGTAAGAACCTAGGTGTTATACGATTGCAATCTCGGACTATTTTTTATGTAAATTATTACTATGCAAGGCTTTACGCTGCAGTTGATACATCGCATTATACAGTGACATCACTATCACTGTACTGTAAACACATTAATTCGGTACATGTTCGGTACGTTATTTAATTGGTTCCTTTTTGTTCTCAATACTTCGGTGTATAATTTTATGACTTTCTTTCAGTGCTAGTAAACCTCTTTGTGGCGGATCGTTTGAAAAAGATCTTAATCTTTACTTCGGATAATAATTAAATCCATAAAATTATCAAATTACATAAATTTAATTCTTTTTAAGCCCTTGCTATCCTTGTTCAAGCAATATCGACAGCAATTTTTTTTAAAAAAATATTTGCCATATTAACATGATCAATATTCCTATTCCCCTCTAACTAGTCAGGAAAGACTGTATCAGGAGTGGGTATGACAATATCATCATCGGTCCCACCCAGGTCCATCGGGGTGGAGATCGAATCACCACCCCTCGGTGATGAGTCCGACATCTTTACCGTTGGACTATTGAATATTGTACACAGGATAGTACAATGAAAGCAGGGTAGTAATAGAGGGCGTTGTAAGGCTTACTCATTTATCATCATTATCAGCCTCATTTTTCGTAAACTAACAAAATGTGTTGGAATGACAGATCCGATCGACAACTTGATAACGTGACCTGTCATTAGAAAATGCCATTCATCATCAGAATGAGAGGGGTTAGGCCAATAGTCCACCACGCTGGTCCAATGCGGATTGACAGACTTCACACACGCAGAGAATTAAGAAAATTCTCTGGTTTCCTCACCATGTTTTTCCTTCACCGTTTGAAACACGTAATATTTAATTTCTTAAAATGCACACAACTGAAAAGTTGGATGTGCATGCTCCGGACTCGAACCCATATCCTCCGGAATCGGAAGCAGAGGTCATGTCCACTGGGCTATCACGGCTTGCCATTACCATACATTTATTAATTTTCGAAGCGTTAGGCGTTAGCGTTTGTAGAAAGAGAATCGTCGTGCCACATGGCTACGACCCTGTTTAGTTTCACGAATAGCCTGTGCCTCCCTAAAGTTGTATATGAGCCATAAATAAATAATTAGGGGCGTAAGTTTTCCAACGACCCACAAGAATTCGAAACTACACCTGACCTGCGCGTTATGTTAACGAGCATCGAATTAAAAATTTGGTATCCGAAACCCTATAAGACTTTATCGCCAAACGGGTGCGGCGTCCATGGGTTGTGAATTTAATGGATTCCATCAGGAAAAAGAATAAGTTACATGCTCCCAAAAAAGGAAATTCAAGTACGTGTCAACAGTCATATATCCTATAATAAGGTAAGGTTCTCTAACCTACTGCGAACGGGAATGAGAGTAGTTTTATAGCAGAAAGATAATAATGATCCGTTAACACTTATAAATTTTCGTGATTGTTGCAAAAATAGTAAGTATTTTTTTTAATTTCGGGTTAGGTACTGTTTTGTGTTAATGTTGCAGTAGCACGTAGCTGGAATGAGCTATCACGACTCTTACTTTGCATTAACTTAATCGCATCGAATGGATAAAACAACTTTATTCACCAATCAGGTTAGGGAATTTCATATCCACAAAAATAAGTCAAAATTATTTCATAACCTAAACCTTGTTCAGAGGGTAACCTGAGTTCTATTAAATTCTTGATTCAATTTTATTCGTGGTTCAGAAGTTTTTGGTTAGTATCCCGCAAACAATAAAGTTCTATGTTCTACAATTTTTGTAATATTTGCAACATTATAGCAGACATGGGTCTAACAGTTAAAGCCATAATCCGCGCAGTGATAAGCAGAACTCAGAACTCTGATGGCCGAACTCACACACACACTCAATCTTGCTCACTCTCTTGCACACTCTTGCTTTTTTCTGTTGTCAGCGACTGTTATTGTCCCGAAAAAGTATGCTGTCTGACATGGTGACTGTATGTAGTAGATGCGGTACCGCGACACGGAGCGCGTTTCACGCAAGAAACCCGCCGATTTGTCACGCTGCCTTCAACAATGGCGAGCGGCAAGCTTTATTTGTTAATAATATGTCACGGCAAACGAATGTAACACGCCTATTCACCGGCGATAATTGCGATACCAAATATTGGTTCCCCGATACCGCGTAAACGCATATTAACTCTGTATTATTTTTAAAAAATATCTATTTCTTCATAACATGATTTCTTTCATTCAAAATGATTGCAATTGAAATTATTGATGCCAAGCTTGAGTTCTGATCATCCTCCAGAAAAAACAGCGATGGACAAATAATGGATAATGTATCAAATGACACAGATGTTAAAACTGAAAATTCCTAAGATGCGCGACGGATTAACTAACTATTAGATTCGGTAATATGACCAATCATATATTAAACAAGTAAATAAAAATATATTTGAAACTGAAGTTTAGACTATGTTGTAATATTTGAAATTGGAATCAAAACATCCGCGCCACCACGCCTTGGTTTTTCTAGATATCCAAAGGATTGACAGGACCGACGCCAATCAAAATGCAACCAATTTGTAACTTCATGAAAGCATACCTATCAACAAATTAACTAGGTATGTCCTGGGAGACCAAAAATCCTACATTCAAAGTCGCCTTTGACTGCGTCAGAAAATAAACCTAATTGGCCTGGTGGCTTTTACTTACACCATAATACATGTAGGTACAACGTTCGGTAGTGGTCGTGCAAGAAACTTTAGCAAAGTAATGTACTCGTATGACTGCTTAGTATTCAACTCGCAATAACATTTCAACGTTTACGCTGATGGAATTCTCGAATCGACATCGACAGGTGGTTGTATATTGTAATAAATTGTAATAAACATGACTAGCAACTCTTGTACATAATTTAAAAATTAACGAAATGGTGCGTACGGAATGTAAATAACATATTGTAAATATCATTAATGTGACATTGGTTTGCAACTGTGGACCTCCATATATCTTCTTTCCAAAGCATTAAGGCGCTAAGCATCTGAGCCAGTGTGCCACTTTTTTGCACGTCACAATCCTATAAATATTCATCTATACTAATATTATAAAGAGGTAAAGTCTGTGGTATTGTAGATAATCTCTGGATCTATTGAACCGATTTTGAAAATCGGTTTTACCACTAGAAAGCCACGTTTTAGCTAGTTTTAGTTAGAAAGCCGGTTATTATTAGTGTATTTTTTATGATAAGTCACCTCCCTGTGACTAAATGACTACGTGTTTTTAAATAACTTAGATGGAATCATCATCATCATCATCATCATCATCATCATCATCATCATCAACATCATCAACATCATCATATACACAGGGCCAGGTCTCGCGCCTTATAGGGTCGTGGAGATAAAGCATGGGTGATGGGGTCACACGACCTCATTGGTCCAGTGGTTAACCTATGAGTCTTCCAATCACGAAATACTAGATATCAATAAACCCTCGAGTGGCAGATAACCTTGAGCGACGTCCCGGACTTGTGACCGATGGATGTAGGATTTATAGGTAAAATTCTTGGCGGGAATTGTTAGACCTGACATACTTTCATTCAATAACAGTGTTTTGTCGTTTTAATCCGCTTCTGATCTAAAGCGAGTCCTGGCTATGAAATATTGAGCTTATACTTTTTTCTAAAAAAAATTCAGTAAAAATTGTCGGCCTGAAGTTTTACGCCGTCTTTTTAATTGAGTACGTCTAGCCGTCGGTCCCAATTACTTTCGGTAACATTTGATAGTGTTTGTTAAAAAATCCAACATTAACTTAGAAGGGATATTCAAACTATATCCTGACTGCTTTTAACGTAGCACCTAGCCTATCCCTTGTCGGTGCATCTATCGGTAGTATCAATTAGCATAGACAAAGCTTTACCATCATCACGTTATTAATAATCCATTTATAGATTGCAACTTCCTCATCTCTGTTAGTAGTATTCGATTTTATACAGATAACCTTACAAGTATGCTGTTATTGTAATGATGTTTTTTCAGCATTTCCCGTATGTAGCAAGACGTCTACCAAAAAATAAAATATTCGTAAAATGTATTCACATGTGGTAACGGAAACTAAAAAATAAACAACTCACTAAAAATGCAGCTTAATGCATTATTTCCTATCTTAGCTCCTACAGATGGTTACGTATCCATAATAAACCATGGCAATCCATTAAAAGAAACAACTGCATTGTTAGGAAACCATCATTCTCCTCGTAACTGGCTGGGCAATGGCAAAAAGACAATTCACTGTGTCCACGCAATAACCAATCGTCTTCCAGGCGACTTACACACGAAGAATATAAAGCAGAGAAGCGTGACCCAATCAATAAATACAATCCAGCCTTTATTCCGTAAGGAATAAGGTCCAAACAGTTTCTTCGACATTTAAGGTGGCTAAAGGTGCATTGGTAATACTAATTACTATACTAATTATAAAAATTTTAAGCGCTGTATCAATTTTATGTTCAACATTAATATATATCACTCCCCTACGGTGTACGAGTAAGTATAATAAAAATATCTTCATTTTGTACCGTGTTCGTGCGCTTTGATCTAAGGTACCTTTTTATACTCGTAGTCTAGGCATAGCGCTTACTTGTTAACATGTTAATAACGATCACAAAAGCGCCATTAAACTTTATATCCTGTGGAAAGGCGCTATTTTAAAAATGCGATTTGTAATGGAGGCGAAACGTGTAAATATTTTCGCCAACAATAGCAATACATTGTTCGACACACATAAACTGTATAATAAATATTATGGAGTTCGATTTAAATCTGAATGTAGGTACAGTATAAGTTTCACCATTTTAACGGACCTCTTTATACGAGATATGGTGCTTAGACCCACCACACAGCTTCATTGTTGGCTGGCTAATAATGTTTGACTTTTTCCTAACATATGCTAATTATAACGTTCGGAGCTTAAACAACTTGTAAGGTGATATTGTAGTCTAGGGCTAACTTGAAAAAAAGTAAAATAATGAAACTTAGTTAATGTTAAATTTAATTCACTCCATGCCTTTATATACGTAAGTAGATACTAAAATAATGCAAAGTTCGCTAAATGTTTCTACGTGGACGAAGTCGCGAGTGTACGCTACTGTATTTACGAGTATATGTATAGATCTTAAAATATCAGACTGAAGCAAAATTAACGCAGCACCCGGTGAGATGCCTCGCTGTAAGATTGATAGGGCGTCACCTATAGATGGCAGCGTTGTCATTAATTAACACCAAGCGAGCGAGGTTATGGCCCAGTCGTCACGGTATCGCCTGCCAATCGTTCAAAACGTCGCACTACTAAGAGAATAGGGAGCGTCCTTACTAAGAGAAAAGGGAGTAGTACAAATGTTTTATTATTAACTATTATTATCAAACGCCCGCGACTTCGCCAGCGTGGAATTATTCTGAAAGCGGAATATTACAATGCATTGTTTTGTCATATCTCAATGGAATTAGGTACTTAGGCAATGTTTCAGAGTTATAAAATCTCCCAGACGGCTTGACTTCTTCTGACACTTATATTTATATTAATTTACATAAAATCTTGACAAAAAATATATATATGTAATTATTGCAAACAGAAAGACAGACGCGACGGAAGACTTTGTTTTATAATATGTGTAGAGACGCATGTAATATTTCGTGCCCAAATACCATAAATAAAAGTTCTTATCAACGCGTTTCCTCTATAGATAGTTGCACTAAAAATAATTAAATTCTGGAGATCTCCTGAGACGAAGACTAACGGCAAATCGATTAATGTTTTTGATGATTCATTATGATTCAATGAATTTACTTACGACTAGTAAACCAAGTTATCGACGTTGATGATTGATTAAAAAATAAATATTAAAATTATTTGCTAAGTACACCTATGTCGTAAGTTCTTAAGCTTACGACTTACGTATACGTCTAGTCTAGCGTCGGGTAGTCCCATATATACTCGTACGTATAGTACGAATATATGGGTTCCATATATACGTCCCGCAGTTATACCAGCGTAGTTCTCATTCCCGTGATAATATTGGGATAAAATGTATGTATGTATTGCCCATGTCACACACAACAACGTGACTTTCTAGTGGTAAAAGAGTTTTCAAAATTTAGCACGGTTTTTATGTTTTTCAAAATAGTTCAACATTCATTCAGTTCAACAGCGAAAACAGCTCTGATTTACAGAGCTGTTTTCGCTTCACTGTGGTAGGGGAAACTTGAACTGATTTATTCTTAGGCCCATAATTTTAGACACCGCATTACCAAATTAGAATGGATTGATGACGCGCACTTTTACCTGATGTGTGCCTGTGATTAAAATTTATTGCTTTTCTCTAAATAAAAAAGATACTGTTTTTTATTTTATAATAAAGATTCAGTAGCAAACGACCCGCGGTTTCACCTGTGCTGTGTAGTTCCCATTCTCGTGGGAATACGGTAATAAAATATAGCCGATGGTACTCTCAAACGTGGCTTTCTATTGGTAAAAGAATTTTCAAAATCGGTTCAGTAGGTAAATCCAGAGATTACCTCACAAATAGTAAATTAGTATAGATTATTAAAGATTCTTACCTGAAATTTTAACGTTTTCACATAAAATTCTCAACCGAATATTTTTAATTTCTTCTTTACTTCCTTCCTTGTCGAAGAAATGTACATAGCAGAACGATGTTTCTCGAGCCAGCTCGTAAATAATAAAAAGTTCATAACTTCAGGCGTACGTATTTATACTTTATTTGTACAGTACAGAACAAGGAAACAAACAAATGAGAAAATAAAAAGTAGGATACAAAAAGGCTTATAGCTTCATAGCGATCTCTTCCTTAAGTTTAGGAAAATATTAGAGTGAATGCCGTTAGTTAGTATTTTTTATATCAGGAAAAAGTATAGCGCATTGTTAACTATGGGCCTTATTAGAAGGCTGAAAGACACTCAGCGGGCGATGGAGCGAGCTATACTTGGGGTTTCTCTGCGTGAGCGAATCAGAAGTGAGGAGATCCGCAGACGAACCAAAGTCGCCAACATAGCTCAGCGAGTCGCAAAGCTGAAATGGCAATGGGCAGGCCACATAGTCATAGTTCAAAGAGCCGATGGACGTTGGGGTCCCAAGGTGCTGGAATGGCGACCCGCACCGGAAAACGCAGTGTTGGTTACTCCCCACTAGGTGGAATGAAGACATCAAGCGGGTTGCAGGGAGCCGCTGGATGCTGGCAGCTCGAGACCGTTTTGTTTGGAAGTCCATGCAAGAGGCCTATGTCCAGCAGTGGACGTCCATCGGCTGACAATGGTGATGATGATGAATGTGATGGTGATCACTCAAAAAACACGTTCGAAACACCTAACTGTATAAATAAAATGATCACAAAGTCATACATGTGCATGAATACGAATGGTTTTAATGCAACATCGCATATCTATTGTGCAAAGGCACTCTTTATCATAACACGTGCGTAGATTTTATCCGTCGCCCACTGCATCCTAAATTGGGTGCACGTAAGTTGTTTCGTAAGCGCGTAAAATTTACGACAAAAATGTGAGTAAATACGAGTACTACAGAAGAAATGATTACAATAATTTCGCGAATACGCCCTATGCATACAACTTTATCAATATAGGCAAATTAATCATCATCATCATCATATTCAACCCATAATCGGCTCACTGCTGAGTTCGAGTCTCCTCTCATAATGAGGGGTTAGGCCAATAGTCCACCACGCTGGCCCAATGCGGATTGGCAGACTTCACACACGCAGAGAATTAAGAAAATTCTCTGGTTTCCTCACGATGGTTTTCCTTCACCGTTTGAGACACGTGATATTTAATTTCTTAAAATGCACACAACAAAAAGGCAAATTATTCAATACAAGTACAATTGAAGTGGCCGTCTGAGATTTCAAATAAACTGTTTTTTTTTCAAATGCTTATTTGTTAATACAATTAATACAATACTTGAAACATAATCAAGAAATTTTAAAATTTTTATCTGTCTGTTTTTCCGGGCTGATCTCTGGAACGGCTGGACTGATTTTAATGGGTAATCTAATATATTTAGTTTATATTTAATTATACTTTCATAGGAAGATATATTAGTTAGAGATTTGTTAAATACATAGAATTATTTATATCCTAGAAAAGTCAATGTTTCCCGCGGGATTTGTGAAAAACTGAATTTCATATTGACGTAGTTTCGCTAGTAATAATTATAATATACAACGATACCTACCATATTAAATGACGTAATATAAAAATCATTAAGTCCTACAATAATAGGACACAAAATAAAGTCAAAGCAATAATTCATTAAAATAAAGACACTTGTTAAACGCGCTTGAATGTTAATTCAACATTTATACATTGAGGTTTTCGGTAGGAGGAAAAGTTAAACTAGCATTTTATAACCCTTCACAGTCTGATCGGATTTATCTAATGTGTAATCAAGTGATGCTACTTAGCGTGGAGTCATATCCCTGACACCGCATATCGCAATCTTAATAAACGTTTTTATATTATAAAAGCCGGTTGCTAATCAGATTGTATGAAAACCTTGTAGTTGTATTAGGTACAAATAGAAACAATGAGAAAAAGAGGCTTGGTAGTGTGGAGGCGGCATTTGATACAGAAATGAAATCATGGCAAGACGGACAACCGTTATGTTGGCGACGACTGATATTATAGACGGGCTCAATGAAAAAAGTCAATCTTTATCCCGAAGCATGCACTTGAGACCTTATGCGACGTGATGGATAGCAGCGACGTGATTATACCATCATTATGTCTTAGAGGAAACTCTCGAGCAGGTCCCAGGACTTGGGATCTTGAGAATAGGCTTAAAGGATCCATTTTTAATGCATAAACACTCACCTTCCCTGCCCGACATGTTTTCCATGCCCATGCTAAACAATTTATGATCAATAATGACAACAATAATTACAAAGCACAAAAGCACTAACGCGATGGTAACTACCTAGCAGCGTGATGGTGTCCACGCTGCCTAAGAATCTCAAGTCGTCAAATACCCTCTTATATATATATATCAACACTGCTAGCTCCCCACCACAAAAACCTAAAATAATGTTAATATCATCCGCAATCGAGAAACTTGTAACACTTATATATTATATATTTAGGCACACAATAATTGCTGATGCACTCTGTACTCGAAATTATAGACGAATAGGACATACAGTCCAGTTAGGTAGGTCCAATTTCGAGAAAAGGTGAATCGCCAAATCCAGCTCGGCTGGGCAGCGTTCGGGAAACTCCGCGACATCTTTTCGTCCGAAATTCCTCAGTGCCTGATTGGAGGTATATGCAAGAGGCTTATGTCCAGCAATGGACGTCCATCGGCTGGTAATGACAAATTGCTGATGATGATTATGAACGGTGATAGAATGACATATCACGACCTTATAGTAGTCTAACATGAACTGAAAGTGAATGTATTTAGCGAAATGGCAGATGATGAAGAAGGAACGAGAAAGCCAGATCGAATAGAAATCAATGTACAAAGGATCTTATTGAGTAGGCAAGGAAGTTTACACAACAATCCAAAATGATAGCGACGATGACGTTGAGAGTTAACATACTAACTGTAAAATGGATGAAAAAATATCAACTAGCACTAACTTCACATTTTAATTGTATGTAATACACCTACATTACGATCAAGTTTTGTTATCAACTTCAGTTTATTTTTATAATACAAAGATAAAAGTAACCTGTTTTAACAATATAAATTGATAAAAAAACATCGTTATTAAGTATGATCCCTACTTAATGATGTTTTTTTTATCAAGTCACCGTTACCTTTCACGACAAAAACGCATGTGGCAAAACAAGCAGTCAAATGAAAAAATATATGAATCCAGAAACGCAAACTATTCTGCAAAATTAAGCGGTAAAAAGTAATTTGTATTCGAATAATTTTCACAATTCGCAACTCGTGTGGATGTACTTGACAATGACTCGGATGATGTTTGTACTGTGTTTGTTTGGTTGTGATTAAAGACCAGGTGTCAAGTTAATGCGCACGAGTTATAGCTTAAGTGCTTTATGTTCTGTGTATATTAACATTTAACATTTGTCATGATTATACGTCAATGACACCTTATCAGAATAAAAATATCTAATTGATAAACATTAAAACATACTAATACAAACAGTGAATAGTTTAATATAACAGTAAACAAGTAATAACTACTTAGTTATGTCTACTTTCAAATGTGCCGCAACACCTAATAATGTAATAATTAATATACCAAATGATATGAAAAGGTCAACTAAAGGTTCCGTCAAGTAGTTAAATTTTATATTATATATTGAGTATATCTAGTATATTAGCATCGTGTAATGAATTGCTCACAAGATAATTCGATATTTATTAAAACAAAGTCGTCATTATTATACCATTTAGAAATACCTACTAAACGTTCAAAGCGTGTTTCGTAGTAATTACAGAACTCGCACGTCACTAAATGGTTAAGCCACGTTAAGCGTAACTACTAATTCATCATAGTATAAAATCTGAAGTAGAAACGACCTTCACCTGTCGTGTTTGCGTTTGACCATTATCCTACCTGATGGTAAGTGAAGTGACAGGACTTGCTTGCCTAAAAGATGCTTATTTACTCTTATTTGAAATATCAAAGTATTAAGCATCAAACAACAGCAAATAGCTTTGTGCATCGGAGAAACGGAGACGCAAAACATTTTATACGAGACACCAACAACATAGTGATGAAACCTAGCATAATCGGGTCTACAGGATTCCTCGCGATGTATACCTTGACCATTAAAATATTTCAAAAAACAGACTGATGGATCAGAACACCTAGAAACGAACCCTCGATATCGTAATCCAATGGTCCAATATTAGTCCATTATGACAAATAAACTATTATAATGATTTCTGTACACAAACATTATCGCTAGAAATAAAACCATTATAAACTCAAGCGTGACTAATACATGTATACCAGTTTCAAAAGTAAATTGCTCAGGTGATATAATATACTAGCACAGAATAAAACAAATGAAGTTGTATTTTAATACAAATTACAAAATCAAAATCAAGTAATAACCCACTACTAACTTACAAGAAGCTTATCTTCAAATTATCTAAACATCTACTACTGAAAAGTGCCATCAAAATCAGGACAGTTTACAATAGAATGACGGATAACAATACAGGTTGAAGCTAACTTACCAATTATATTTGTAAACTTGATATTAGAAAACTTTCAGCCAATTTTAAGCAAATTCCATACTTACCTACATTCAAAAATTTATGTCAATCTTAAAATCTATACTCTATACTAATATATAAAGCTGAAGAGTTTGTTTGTTTGATTGAACGCGCTAATTTCAGGAATTCGATTCTCAGGTCCAATTTGGAAAATTCTTTCAGTCTTAGATAGCCCATTTATCGAGAAAGGCTATATGCTATATATTATCCCCGTACTCCTACGGGAACGAGAACCACGCGGGTGAAACCGCGCGGCTTCAGGTAGTCTATAATATGAAGAACATTATTTAAATAAAAGAATTGGTAGCAGGCAAAGTCAGAAGTAAAAGCTCTTAGTAAATATTCCATTTTACGTTACGCAGTCGGATAGTTTGCTCAATAGACGATGTAATGTGCGGAGTTTTTATATCGCACGTGTTAGCTTTTTCCTTCATACTCGGCCAATTGTTCGGAAAATCAATATTGCCGGCCGGCGTCGTAAAACCAGCATAATCTTCGCCGGCTTTTATTACTTACATCATTAAGGCCTACACAATAACTTATTATTGTGTCAGGGTTACTTTTTGCATGTATTCTCTCTAAGACTATGCGCGCGATCTTTATGTGTGTCAAGATTACAAGCAAATGTTATATTATTATTATTTAATACAATATTGGAATTGACTTTTCAATCAGACAGACATACATTGACGTTGATAATGTTCTGTATTATATATTTTAGGTAAAAGTGCTAAGTATGAACATGGCATGTTTTTTTTTTATATTTCAAAGCTAGACAAGAAAGCTTCATACGTTAACTTATCTTTTCTGTGGATGCAACGCAAACAAGTAAATAACTATTTTATAATTGTGTAATTAAGTCATATATATACATAATATCCATTATTTACTAAATAATTCACATTGTGACACATTTATTCGTAAGTAATGAAATTCCGCTACTAATTTTACATTCGGTATACTTTAATATAAATAAACCCGTGATAACCCAGTAGATATGACCTCTGCCGCCGATTCCGGAGGGTCTGGTTTGGAATCCGGTCCGGGGCACCGCCAACTTTTCAGTTGTGTGCATTTTAAGAAATTAAATATCGCGTGTCTCAAACGGTGAATTAAAATCATCGCGAGAAAACCTGCATACCAGAGAATTTTCTTAATTCTCTACGGTATGAAATCTGCCAATCCGCATTGGGCCAGCGTGGACTATTGGCCTAACCCCTCTCATTCTGAGAGGAGACTCGAGCTCAGCAATTAGCCGAATATGGGTTGATAATGTTGATGATGATGGTACTTTAATACAATAAAATATGGCATCGAAGTATTATAATGAATCACAAGTATTATATTTAAATTGGAGAAACTTCTACTGGTACAGAACCATTTTATCAGCTATCTTTGTTTCACACCAAATGATCGAGCGTTCACACTCAATACCCTAACCATAACCCGGATTAGTATTATCAGTTGTCCAAAAATTATCTACCTCTGTCAAGTATTTGGTGTCTGAAGTCACCTACCGATACACGCGTACAAGTGTCAGACACTCAACGGATATCATAGACAAGATACTGATGACTGTGTCTCTTTATTTCCGATATACTTTTAATTGAACTTCGCCGTGGACGAGTACCTCGCACTAATGACGGTGGCATGGCGAGATAAAAGTGAACGGGCACAAGAAATTTGGGTCGTATTGATTTGTAATAGAAAATTTCCAAAACAGTAGTTAATGCCTTTCAACCGATAACATTTTCTAAAACTGATCAGTACCAAATCGCTTTAGTAGTAGCGGCGTTAAAGAGTAACTAACATCCAAACAAACACCCAAACACCATACTAACTTTCGCGTTTATAATATTAGTAGGAAATTGCATTTAACTTTGGACTCGAAATTAAGGTTAAAAGAGATGTTGATACCCAGGATCTCAAGGATATACCTACCACCTATAGAACGAGGAAGCCAAGAGCCAAGTCAAACCAAATACAATATCTATTAAATTATGAGTAAACCTTCATCCTCATCTTTTATAAAGTGCTGAATAAAATACACAAAATGGAAAAATACAATAAGAACTTACCTAAGTAAACATTGTACAAAGATTCTACATTAAAGTCGAGCCTAATGAAAATTAAACACCATTGCATTGCAAGATATCTACCTACCCGTAGATTATATTAAACCTTAATTTGCTTGCCGCTAAATAAATAGATAGTTTTAATTTTAGTCTTCCGACATGGATCCATAAATTATAATGAATTAAGCAAATGTATTTCGTAGGCTTGAACCTATAAAGAACATTGTACTCAATGTAAGTTGAACAAAAATATTTTTAATTAAAGTTGGTACACTTAGTTATGTTTTAAATGTTGCGTTCTATCATTTATGATTTTTATTTCAGAAACATAAATAAAGTAGCAAAGTTAGTTTTGTACAAGAATATAAAAACAAATGATTTCATAAATAATTATAAAAAGGTGGATATTTTGAATTAAAACTAAATATTGTAGGCGTAACGGTGATTAACTTGCCTAACATTCGATAAGTTCTGAATTCTAAAATAAATTATGACGTTTGTGCGATCGTATTATGCACCGACGTACGTGCGTAAAAAAACAAAGCTAGAATGTTTACTGTCTTAGTTTTATTTAAGTAGGTTTTGCTATTAAACCCATCTCAAGTTAACGATAAGATATTTATCGAACTACTAGCTTTTTCATTCAGTTTCATTTTACGTTCTATTTGTAACTGCTATATGTATTTCGATGAAGTTGGATTCTTACTCACACTAATCGTATTTTCTGTTTATCTAAGTTGGTTGGTCGAGATGCACACTTACACAAAACTCTAAGTATATACACTTAATAATTCATGGTTTCGGGGTTACACTCAATTATCAAATCATTTTAATTCAAATTAAAATTCAAATTAGTTTACTAATTAACGCCAGGATTGTTTAGAAAAACGCTAAAAGTGTATCTTGTTCAAATTTCCCTATTTACATTAATATTACTCACTCAGTCAGTATAATTCAGTCGAAATTAAAATATTTATATTTATGACACAGAACATCACAAGTGCCGAGTTACGTTTCACCTGCTGGCTGCTTACTTTAACGATTATTATTAACGACATCGCCGTTGTAAACCAAGTCGAATCTAGTATCGGTATAAACCAATGGAAGATGTCATTCAAATTTTACAATGCCTATTAGTTTTATCTAAATGTATTTTTTATATCTCTGTCTGTTTCCTACCGTTTTACATTTTTATAACAGTGTAAGATTGATAGTCTTGAAAGCCTCCGTAATGAATTTCTCATTTTAGGATCTAATGGATGGCGGCGGTAAAACAAATAAAATTCAAATTTCACTAATTCTGTTTGTAGTGGTAGAATTTCTCGATACTATAAAGTTGAATGCCGCGTCTATTCGACTGAACAACACCGACCACGGAAGTAAGAACCGCTAAATGGAGACGTACGTATCGTGTTACCAAAATTGTAACAAATTGCGATATCAACCCGCGAGGGTAGCACACGCCGCAGGAGGGCGCGCGCTGTGTTTGCAAATAAACACCCGGCAGGATCCCGGGGTTCACAATAGTGGTTGTGCAGCGGGCTCCTACAATGGTAGCCAGCGTGAAGCCGGCAGCCCACCGATGCGTCGCCCCGCAATACACGTTTCTCACGAGAAATGGGAAATACGCCTCTATGGGAATCTGACTCGTAGCTCTGTGTTACAGCCGATATTATTATTCGTATACGCTTGATCACCCGCTGACCGATTCTTGTTGATCTATAGTATTACCGAGTTACACGTACAAAGATCAACTTTTTTTTTTATTTAATTTACATTTTTTTAGAGTTCCGTTCCATTTTTACAGAACCACGTAATCTAATACATATAATGTATAGCACCTTCCCGCTCTTTCTTCGCAATTTCTCTCGTCAGGGGTTGCCTGGTAGAGATTACTTATGGTAATAAGGCCGCCTATGCATGCTAAGTTTAATTTATGTTTTTAATGTTTCAATTTATAATTGTATTTTGTGTGCAATAAAGTATTTCTTCTCCTTCTTCTTCTTCTAGGATGTCATCTTGGTGTAGTGAAACTTATTATTATTGGCGTTAATAAACCAATAATATGACTATGAACTTTGAAAATTAGGTATTGTTATGATTCGTTTAGGACAAGTTGTCTGACCCTAGGCTTAGATAACCCGATGGATTTTATTCCAAATATGAAATACAGCAATTACAAAAGGATTACCATGTACCATTTAATTTTGTTGCAAAACGATAGTTCAGCGTTTGTTATAAGAATAAGTTAACTTTTAAAATATCAAAGAAAACCCGCATAATAGAGAAACTCACGATCAACGATACCTACCTGTCAAAATATATGCAATTCAAGTTGTTCAAGGTCTTTGCATTATTAGCTGCTTTAATCTACTATTTTTTTTAATTACGATTCCTCAATAGCTCAACGGTAAAGCGGTCCGACTCATCTCCGAAGGGTGGTGGTTCGATCCCCGCCTCGTTGGTCTATTGTTGAACCTATCCTGATACAGTCTCAGATTGGAGAGGAATAAGAATATTGGGCATATAATAACAAGTTAGGGCAAATATTCCTTTAAAATATAAATATATATATATATATATTTCCTTTAACACAATCGAATTAGGGGTAAAAAATATAAAATAAGCAGAAGTATATATCTATATAGAATAGGTCTCGCACTGCCATAATGATCTATGCAGAAGTATATTATTATTATGATTTTAGTCATATTATAAATTATGTAAATAACAAAATTAATACTGTAATATTTAATAGTCAAATTAGTAAGTAGGTATAACTGGTTTTTAATACACTAAAGTACAACGTCTAAACACCAGATTAATTTAAACAGCGAGGAATTACGCGCATAATTATACAAAATGTATGTGAGATATAATATTTATTTTTAGGTCCTCGTATGTATATTTATCTATATGTATTTAATATGTAATTTAAGTTTAATGTGTTATTTACTTTTTTTTAAGTGTACATACGTAGTTTTTCCTTGCCTTTATTTTCTTATTTTTGATTCTTATATGAAAAATATCGCCCATTAGCGATAAAGCCGCCAATTCTACAATAAATTATTAAGTTAATTTCTTGTTTGTTATCATTTTAGTTTTGGTGTACAATAAAGTATATTTCATCTCATTCATAATTTAAATTAAATACCTATACAAACAACTAGTTTTACAATGCAAACTCTGTAGAATCAATTTAATTTGGTAATTTGGCTCAGGTCTGGTGTGGTGGCATACGCCGTGCCTAGTTACCACCCTACAAAAAGCAAAGACGTACGAATTAGATTTCCGGTTAGATGCCGCGTAGAAACCGTTACGATAGAAGTATAATAATAAATGATACATATATATTAATACATCAACCCATATTCGGCTCACTGCTGAGCACGAGTCTTCTTTCAGATTGAGAGGGGTTAGGCCAATAGACCACCTCGCTGGCCCAATATGGAGTGGAAGACTAATATCCAGGTTTCCTCATGATGTTTTTCCTTCACCATTTGAGACAGGTGATATTAAGGTAGGAGCCGTGATAGCCCAATGGATATGACCTCTGCTTCCGATTCCGGATAGTGTGGGTTCGAATCCGGTCCGGGGCATGCACCTCCTTTTCAGTTGTGTGCATTTTAAGAAATTAAATATCATATGTCTCAATCGGTGAAGGAAAACATCGTGAGGAAACCTGCATACCAGAGAATTTTCTTAATTCTCTGCGTGTGTGAAGTCTGCCAATCCGCATTGGGCCAACGTGGTGGACTATTGGCCTAATCCCTTTCATACTGAGAGGAAACTCGAGCTCAGCAGTGAGCCGAATATGGGTTGATGACGACGATATTAAGGTAATTTCTTAAAATGCACACAAACGAAAAGTTGAAGGTCAATGCCAAGGAGCAGATTCGAACCTACACCCTCCGAAATCGGAGGCAGGGGTCATATTCACAGGGCTATCACGATAAATGTATGGGTAGAATAAATTTTTAGTTGTACCTTTACCAAGTAAGCCTGCATCCATCTCAGATTGCATTGTCAATTAACATCAGATGAGATTGCAGTCAAGGGCTATCAACTTGACATTGAATGTAAAAAATGCAAAATAACATCTTTAAAAAAGATGTCTTCTTACTTTAATAGTGGATTACGTGCTCGTAAAACAACATAGTTTTATTGTAACGGGGGTTAAGTTTATAGTTAGTTTCTGTTTATAGTTCAAAGTTGAACATTAACACGTTAATAAAATCCATCAGACACTGCAACATGATAGTTAAAAGATTTTATTATAAAAATCTGATGATTTTATCATAAAAATGTTTCTGTGATAATTCTCTTTATATATTTATTTACTAACGGACGCCCGCGACTCCGTTTGTCAGAAATTCTAGGAAATACCACAAGAATCATGGGATTTTCAGAATAAAAGTTTTTTTCAGTTTATAAGTTTCATTTCCAGTTACTTCATCGCAAGCAACAGTCAAGGTAACGTCATAAATCAAAAGTGACGGTCTTATTCTCTAAAAAATAAAGTCTTCTTTACTACTTACTACTTTTACTGTTACTTTAGGTTTACATGAAGAAACTGACTGTAAGTTTATAATATTAAAAAAAGAAAAGTTTATCTCCATACTACATTTTAGCCAAATCAATAGGTACTATAGTTTTTTTGAAAGAGTAGGTAACAAATGTCCATACAAACTTTTGTAGTTTATATTATTAGTAAATAGTTAGGATGTTTAATATTTTGAAAATACCTTTTTTATTTTCTTTTCGTCGTTTCTCAATAACTATCTGTGTAAATAATTTCAAGATGTAAAAACTTACCTAAAAACAAAACTTTATCAAAATAGTCTCAGCCTTTTCCAAGAGGTAAATATAATAACAATCGTTCGTTTTTCGAATTCGAACCCACACCCCCCGGAATCGGAGGTAGAGGTCATATCCACTGGGCTATCACGGCTTCTAGATGAATAAATAAATAAATAAATAAACTTAAACAATACACATCACTATCTAGCCCCAAAGTAAGCATACAGAGTAGCTTGTGTTATGGGTGCTAAGATAGTTGATATTATAATATTAATATACAATTATATACTACATATAAATACTTATATAATATATAAATACACACAGACACTGGAAAACACCCATGTTCATCACATAAATATTTTCCAGTTGTGGGAATCGAACCCACGGCCGTGGATGCAGAAAGCAGGGTCACTACCCACCACGCGGCCGCGGCCACGCGGCCGTCAAGATACAATATTAATATTACAATATAAAAAATATACGCGTTGAATTGAAAAACTTCCTCCGTTTTTTCGTAATTTCTAAAATCGGATGAGATTGAATAACGTGCAAACTATGTAGGCTTGTTTTTGGTTTTTTTTTTATTCTTTACAAGTTAGGCCTTGACTACAATCCCACCTGATGGTAAGTGATGATGCAGTCTAAGATGGAAGCGGGCTAACTTGTTAGAAGGAGGATGAAAATCCACACCCCTTTTGGTTTCTACACAGCATCGTACCGGAACGCTAAATCGCTTGGCGGTACCTACGTCTTTGCCGGTAGGGTGGTGACTAGCAACGGCCGAAGCCTCCCACCAGCCAGACCTGAACTAATTAAGAAAATCTCTATCTGCTCAGCCGGGGATCGAACCCAGGACCTCCGTTTTGTAAATCCACCGCGCATACCACTGCGCCACGGAGACCGACAAAAGGTATACTTCATTGTGAGAATGTGCTTTATTTTGGTCTGTGGAAACAATAGTGTGGTGAACACAATGTTACCCGCTACGATGAACTTTCGCGATATATACGCGACGCGATATTCAGAGTCGCTGATGCAGAAAAACATATTACCTTATAAATCAAACAGTCATCGGCGAACCTTTGCGGTTAACTATGAAGTTTTTATTTCACACACATATCTTACGATGAAAAAGTTGTAAAAGGATAGTTTTACTTTACGCTTCTGTCTTTTTATTAGCACGTATCTAGTGATTAGATTCTTCGCCCACAAGGAGAATCGAAGTGGGGAATCTAAGCAGCATAAGAAGGAGGAAGAAAAAGGGGGAAAGTGCAAAGGGAATTGCGAAAGAAACAGAGGACGGTGATACATAGATTAGGGCATGGGTAGGCCGAAATGGCATGAACACCAAGTCGTGGTGTCAGTAGGGGCTATTTAACCGGTAGAAGTCCGACACTATCCGGATCACTATCAGGATGTCCATGCGGTTTTTCCCCCTGCAAAAATCAGAGCAGAGATACGGGTCACAAAAAAGGGCTTTTTGGTTTCATTTTAATAAATCCTAATAACAGCTTGGAGTTGGAAAGATTGGAAAGATCTTAGCGTAATTTTTCTCCAATTGAACATGAAAAACGCTAAACTAACGCGAATATTCACTTACAATTCATTAGACTAAAAATCCAGGAATAGAGACCAAAAACTTATGCTAAATTTTCACAAATCACATTTATGGTCGTCTTCTTAACCCGCCGTGAGTGTGGTCGGGTGTCTCATACCCAGCTATTTGTAAAGTACTGAATATTTTTGAACTGTGCGATTTGTGGAACTTGACAGGCTCATTCGCTGGAGGGGATGGTGTAGAGAGTGATTTTGAGTTAATAACGTTCTCATTGGGAGAGTTAAAAACACAATATATATTAAAAAAACTGCTTCTAAAAAGCTTACCTGAGTAAAGAGTGGTTTATGTTGTGTCAAAGCTAAACTATACAAGAGAAATTTATTATTTAATTATGTTTTTGTTCATATTATTTAATTATCCCAAATATATGGATATTTAGTCATTTTTTTCCACTATGACTTAATATTGGAAATTGTTTGATATAATTATTACTTTTACTTTCGTTTTCAGGCATTTATAAATTACTAGCGGACGCCCGCGACTTAGTCCGTGTGGAATTCAGTTTTTCACAAATCCCGCGGGTACCATGGATTTTTCCGGGATAAAAAGTAGCCTATGTGTTAATCCACAGTAAAATAAATTTCAACCAAATCGCTTCAGTAGCCGCAGCGTAGAAGAGGAACAAACATACACACACACTTACACACTTTCGCACTTACACACAAACTTTCGCCTTTATAATATTAGTATGATAAATACTTTCAGAACTAGAACTGGGTTATTTTATCATATTACTTTATTTCCCTAATGTTATTTAATATATTACAGTATTTAGTACTGTTCTAAAGTCATTTTAGTTATCCAAATCAACAAATCTATTTTTGGGTATATCGTACCCACCTCACAATTGGTGTACATATTTTTACCTCAGATTTTCTGTGATGGTCAAAAATAAATAGGATACTAACAGTTACCAGGAAAAAAAATAAGCATTGAAATTTCCTACGTAATTTTTTTGTATAATTTGTTTAAGTGTGAATGAGTTTATCATGGAGTCCACTTCCACGATTATTCTTATCAATATTAGGTTGTATCCGGTTATTGTAACTCCACTTCTAAGAATGTTGAGAGTAATAAGGCAATTAGGCTTAACTTTCACATTAATTTAGGCTAAATTTCACATGGATCTTGAAAAAGAATCTTAAAAAACTAAAGGTGTAATGCAGTCGCCACACGCAATCTGTTATGCAAAGGTCATGAGTGTCTGGAAATTTAAGTCTGTAATTAGACTTACGAGCTTTATACTAATTGTGTAGGAGAAACATAATGTTTTTTTTTTAAATACAGCTGCTTATATCTTAAGTCTAGAACAGGTATTCACATCTAAAAACTTTGCAAATTTCAATTATTTAGTTACTTATGTCATAAAATTTATGGTACACAACTAATAATAATTATTGAAATTTATAAAAAAAAAAGCTAACAGTGCAACGACCATCGACCGTAAAACTGCGGGGAACAACAATATAGAGACGTCAATTGTACAATGGGAACAACCACACAATATAATTGTCATCATTCATTTGTCAACATACCTGGCACACTGTACAAAGGTCCTTATGACCCTTATATCGGGGACATAGAGGCTTGACTTGTGATACATGAAAAAAATCTCTCTTACGTCCGGACCATCTGCGCCAGCAGTGCATAAATAGGTCAAAATGTTTTAGTAAACACAAACATTGTGTTGCGGGGTTTCATTATTCCCCGGATCGTGTTCGTGTGATTTACAGTTAGTAAGCGGTATTAATTCCACTTTTTATATCGGATTTTTACAAATACTTTTGCTAATCGAGAACTCTCTTTCGAATTAATATTTTTATATATTTTGTTTTTTAATTATTCTTTACAAGTTAGCCCTTGACTACAATCTCACCCGATTGGTAAGTGATGATGCAATCTAAGATACAAGCGGGCTAACTTGTTAGGAGAAAGATGAAAATCCACTCCACTTTCAGTTTCCGGAACGCTTGGCGGTACGTCTTTGTCGATAGGGTGATAACTAGCAACGGCTGAAGAATCTCACTGGACCTGGACCAATTAAAAAAACCTCTATCGGCCCAATCGGGGATCGAACCTAGGACATCCGTCTTGTAAATTCACCGCGCATACCACTGAGCCACGGAAGCCGTCAAGTATATAATATGATAATACTATATTCGATATACTACAAAAGTTATAGTATATTTCATCCAATTTGTTGAGGTCACAACATATAGAGAGACACAACAAAACGTCACGTGCCCAAAACATCTTTAGTGCTCAAAAAATGGTGAGATGTAAGCAAAGATACAGCCAATAATCAGATAGGTATAGTACAGAGGCGCTGTACGTGTAACGAGTTCACAAGTATATCTCCATGAGTTTGAGGTGACTAACACGAGAGGTTATGCTAACTTAGTCTTCACACACTCCAGAGCTTTGCTGACATTGCAATGTTTAAGCAATTTTAATTAAGTGTCAGGTGTTTAGTGTTTATTATAGTTCTGGAATGTATGATCACTTTGATAACAAACAAAATATATTTCCTAGAAATCCACAACTTCATTTTATGTACCTACACACAGCACACGTGTCAGTTGTCATAAATAGTATAGTATTTCACTTATACAGAACAAATTTTATTCATAAAATATATGTTTCATATTTTTTCATTTATATTTCATGGAAGCGAGCTTACTTAGAATTTTTACTGCCTGAACTGAGAAGGCTCAGAGTCACTCAGCGGGCGATGGAACGAGCTATGCTAGGAGTATACATCGAGCTGTCATGCACGCAGCGACCAACACACGATCAGTTATAGCCATGGATGCTGCAGAAACGTGGGTATACTTGATCTTCAATGGCTAGCATTGATCAATAGACGGTAGGTACGTCTTTGCCGGTAGGGTGGTAACTACGACCGATACCTACAATCAGACATACCTGGGCCTGTAGCCATGTGGCACGTCGATTTTCTTTCTACAAACGCCAACGCTTCGAAAAATATATGGATATGACAGATCCGATCGACAACTTGATCATGTGACTTGTCGATGACATATGTCATTCTCATATTTTTTTTTCATTTTCGAAACGTTTGCAATCGTAGAATGAGAATCAACTTACAACATGGCTACATGCCCTAAGCCGTGATAGCCCAGTGGATAGCCTCCTTCGATTCGGAGGTCGTAGGTTCGTATTCGGTCAGGGGCACCTCTAACATTTCAAGTTATGTGCATTTTAAGAAATTAAATATCTAGTGTCTCAAACGGTGAAGAAAATACATTGTGAAGAAGCCTGCATAACCTGCATATTGTGTGTGAAGTCTGCCAAACCGCATTTGGCCAGCGTGTAAAAATTAACCCCTCTCATTCTGAGAGAAGACTCGTGCTCAAGAATGATCCGAATATGGGTTGTTAATGATGACAGAAAATCATGAAACCGACCTAAATTGAGAATCAAATTATTTTGTTGGTAAAAGTTAACAAAAATTACCTAAATATTTTCTTTGCAAATTCTTGTAGTCACATGTGATATGCCCTGTACACAACAATACTCGTAATATTTATACGATCAAGGCCAGGTTCGAAGTACGAATTGGCTCATGTAAGCCGCATGATATCGACCTGAGAGCTCTGTCGATAACAAAATTATTATAGAGCAATTTTCGTGCTACGTCCTATTGTGTACAAATTAATTGCTTTTATTATTTTTTTTTCTTTTGTTATTATATTTAAATCTCCAACTAACTTTAGGCACTCTTTGAATGCAAGGCTATATAGATATATTAGACCATATAATTTATATAAAAAAATCATTACCCTACCATTTGGCTTCGCCGTAGTCGGGTAAAAATAGTCATATAATGAATAGCCGTCCCCGCGGTGCACCGCTAGTGCGATAGCGCATAGATTCGAAGATAAATGAGTAATAAAAGAAATTGATGTAGGTATAAGGTTGTGAACTAAATTAGATTTAATGAGAATTTTCATTTTGTAACCACTTCAAATATTTATTGGAATTTTCATACATATATGTAACCAAGCATCCGTTGTAAATTAAATCCATGAGGAAACTGAATGCCGAATGATTACTGGATCGAATATATTAATCGTAACTAGGGCTAGATATATCGAATTTTGCGAATCGATTGCGCAAATCAAATGGCGCCGAGTCGCCACAGTAGTCTCAGTCTCAGATAACATAGGTATTCTGTGGACGCCGTGGCCCATATCTGAGCGTACTAGGCCCGGTTGACCCGGACGCGATATCGATAACTCCGTCTGTTCCACGCGTGACAACACTGTTTGTTATGCTTATAGGCTTGTAAGTTCCGGGCACTGAATGATGTTAGTATACCTTTGTATATTAGAGCTTTTTTGTGACCGAGTCCGGGGAAGTACGTCATGTCTGCTATCGCCGCCTTTTGCTATTTTATTTATTAACCCCCCAGGAAAAAAGGGGTTTTAAATTTGACGTGTCTGTCTGTCTGTCAGTCTGTCTGTGGCATGATAACTCTCGAACGAATGAAGTGATTTCAATTTAGTTTTTTTTTATTATTAAAGGTGATTTATATGCGAGAGTTCTTTGTGTGTCTGATGAAAATCGGTTGAGCCATTCAAAAGTTGTGCCGGTGAAAGTGGGAAAATATAACAGAATATCAGCATATATACTCGAGTGGGAAAACGCGTTGAAAGAGGATATTGATGACTTGATCGAGAGTGTAATTAATAATTTCATGACATTCGGGTGTTTTTAAAATTTTTAAATATTATTATTGAATGACAAGTTAGCACTTTACTGTCATCTCACATGACGTTAGTGATGACGATGATATGAAGAAATTAGTATGATATAATTTCAACAACAGTGAAATGGAGTTTGGTTTAATAACAAAAAGGTATTAATTATTTAAATCCACCACTTAAGCATGTATCTATTCCTCCATCACACCTTCATTCATAAGTGATCACTATCACATGAGATCTGCATGTTGCATTGTTTTAGTTCACACTGCTGTATCGGACGGTCGGTGACTACAATATAAGGGCGTCATCACAATGGCTATTTGCGAGCGTTCTAAGATCCCACAGCAACACAATATTATTGTGTATACTTCCCAACTTAATATTACAAATGCGAATGTGAATTTGTTTGTTTGTTTAGGTTTTTCAGCTAAAATACTAAGCTGATTTTACAAATTCTTCCCCTAATGGGAAGCTACATTATTAGCAAGTAACAAACGCATTCCTACGAGAAAGGAACTACGGAGGTAGTTCGTAACTACAAACATTATACAAGGAACCTAAGGAACTACGGAGGTTCCTTGTATAATGTTTGTAGTTACGAACTACCTCCGTAGTTCCTTTCTCGTAGGAATGCGTTTGTTACTTGCTAATAATGTAGCTTCCCATTAGGGGAAGAATTTGTAAAATCAGCTTAGTATTTTAGCTGAAAAACCTAAACAAACAAACAAATTCACATTCGCATTTGTAATATTAAGTTGGGAAGTATACATAGGTATAAATAAAAGCCTCAAATCAAGTAAATTAGTAGGAATAGTGGATTTGTAGTGTAAATTTCCGAAAAGAAATAAACACTCAATATTTCACAGTCAGAACTCGAATCCTCGACCTCCTCAAAAGTCAAAGGGTCAAAAGTCACTAGAGCTAATCACAATCAATGCAGAAAAAATCTATACAAACTATAGTATATAAACGCGGGAGGTGAGGCTATGAAACTCGAGAGCTGGGTAGCTTTAACGAGTTATGACCTTTAGGCGGACACATCTGCTGGCCTATTCACTATTTTGGTATTTATTATCAACCTATTAAAATAAACATCAAATCAATTGACAAAATGTCATTTACCTACTGTGCGATATCCACCAGTAAGCATCGGATGACATTTTTACATAGAATCTTAATTTCATGTGTAAGCCTGCTGGTACACCTCGGAGTTCGAACCTTTGACCTGGATCGATTTGCTCTCGATTTCGCTTGAAGGGGCAAATAGAAACCGAGCAGTATGATGCCGCGTAAAAACCAGTCTGAAGCATAATAAAGCTGAAGAGTTTGTTTGTTTGAACGCGTTAATCTCAGAAACTACTGGTCCGATTTGAAAAATTTTTTCAGTGTTAGATAGCCCATTTATCGAGGAAGGCTATAGGTTATATATTATCCCCGTATTCTTACGGGAACGGGAACCACTCGTGTGAATCCGCGCGGCGTCAGCAAGTGTAAAATAAACGTACCTCTACCAAGTTCGCCCGTTTCCATCTTAGATTGCATCGTCCTTTAAGGACAAACCAGTCGTAAAATACCTGGTAGATCAACAAGGCAAGTATCAATTAGATATACCAAATCTATTGTAGCGTAATCTATTCTGCGATCTCTCTTGCACGCCGTTCACACATAAGTGATTGCGATCGTATACGGAACCGTTCGGCTGGAGTATTGTTTGATTTTAGCTATCTAGCTAGTCGATGGTTGGATCATCCGACTAACCAAAATATTATTTTTGATGAATATAACATCTTTATGATATTAGTTTAAATATGTAAATAAATCAGACAAAATTTTTTATCAATAATGTTTGAACTTGTGCTACTTTCGCTGCGGCACTGATTTTTCTGTACTTTCCTCTGGTACGGTACGAGGTTTTTTGAACTCATACTAAAACTTTAAGTAGTTCGGTACGAGGTCCATCGACCTCGTAGCTCTTGAACACACTAGACGTACAAGGTCAATTGACCTCGTACCGCAGCGAACGTGTTAAGTGCGTTAAATGTTATGTAGCTTTTTACCTACTATATTGCTATAAAATCTAGTGGGTCGTCGGTTGGTCGGCACCGAATAAACACAAAAGTATGTGTGTAGCAATTTTGACCCCAAGCTTGTCAAAAAAACGAGTGTTCGCGTGATCCGCAAGAGTTTGATTGTATTAATCCGTCAGGCAACGCGCAAGCGCATAGGCCGTGACGTCACGCGAGCTTCCGTCGGTAATATAATTTTAATTTTGCTACAAAATTAATTCTACCTCTCAACAAGTTAGATTCAAGCGACAACAATCCTTAACACAAAGAAACAGTCGCTTTATTTGATATTTTCAAAGCAAATGATTTTTCAGAAATGTTTATTGACGACACGGTCTGATAGAGAGTATGATCTCGAACGTCGAAGAGTTGTGAGCATGTATACGAGCCCCTGGTGTTGAAGTTTTCAACTAACGAACTTAACACTGGTGGTAGGTTCATTGGTCATATTATTTTTTTTTCTATTATTATATACATATTTCTTATTTCTCTTTTTCCTTCTTTTCGAGCCTTTTTCTTTCCTCTCTCCAAACAACAATTTGGAACTGGAGTTCTGAGTATTTGTGAGCTCTTCCTCCATTCCCTCCGTCTGCTAGCATGCGTGCAGTGAGGTTTTGCTTATCTAACTATCCCCTTAGCCCATAGGCCTCTATGCAAGATCGAAAGGAGTTATTTTAGAAATTATCGCGTCGGAGATTGTCGGTTTTATAGTTCAGAAAATATGCACACCACAACCCTTAGTCTAAATAGCTTGAAACCCGTAATCTATGAGAACCGTTGAAAGTATCACAGGCATCAAGCATCATATTGGTAAAATTTTTAACATATGTGTAATGGATAAGCTCATTCTCAAAGTCAAACCACTCCAAAGAGGGCAAACATGGCCAATCAAGTTCTAACCGAACAAGTCGCGTGCATCCGCTAGTTTTTAAAAAAAAATATATTAGAGATATCAGAATAAATTACAACTCAGTATAAACGACTCCCATGGAGAATAACTGATTTTCGTATCGTAGTAGAAATATTAAAATTTTGTTATTAAACTTTAGTATAGGTTGTAGATGCGAGTGATAACGCTCCATGGGAGTGTGTCATAAAGATATGATACTGATAGTAATTAAACTTAATCTTTAGATGACAGGACCGACTATAAATAAAATGAGCTTCTGAACATAATGTGAACAGTATAGTCGTACATTTATGGTAGCTACATTATATTAGTTATTATATTAGTTACATTTCATTAGTTAGTTACTTATGTTATTTTCTATATAGCTGCTTTTTACATTGTAGATATTTTTTCATCATCATCATCATTAACATCCAACAGAGGAGTTCAGAGGCAAGAAGGCAAAGAAGATAACTTCCGTAGAATATCACAGGTATGCAGGTTTCCTCGTGAGGGTTTTTCTTCACCGTTGAAGGCTTAATTTCTTGAAATGCACGTAACTGAAAAGTTATCGAAGGCAGAGGTTATATCCACTGAGCTGTCACAACTCTGGATATGGTCACTGGCTCTTGATACTGTGATATTATTATGTGATAAGCTATACAGGCTTCAAATATTGTTGGATTACTGTTACTCGCATGTTTCGCTTCGAATATTATTCAATATAACTAACTTTAATAGGTTTAAAAGTATGAAGTTAGTAATTATATAATGTAAACTCATTTTGATTTAAGTGTCTAAAATATATCTATATATAAATAGATAATTTTACTGATATATTTTATATCAGTAAAATTTTAAAATTCACGTACCTATTAGTTATATTAGGTATATAATACCTAATATAACAATGTACCGAGCAAATAATTTTTATTTATAAAATACACCACATACCTAAGAAAGGCTAAATAAATTTCATAAAACCCAGTCATTATTTACGTCTGTAGGTATTTGTATACGTGATACCTGTCACAAAAATACATACAATATGGTCGATGGTCTAAATTTTCACATAAAAACCAATAAAAGTCAACAAAATCTCACACTTCAAATGACTAAACAGACCTTTTTAAAGAAATTAATCTCATTCACGGTGTCGTTGCTGCTTTCCTCTCTAATGAATGGCTCTTCATGAGAGAGTTCTTATTTAAATTATATGATTAGTGAGACAGTTGAGCAATGTTCCTCATTGTCTAATTCTCACCTCTAAAACAAAAGCGTCCGTACATTTTTGGAGCATAACAACACCTACAATATTATGCTCGAAATTATCGTATTTCGCATACGCATAATAGGTATAATACAATGAGCGAGTACGGCCATAAACTGAGCTCTCTTAACGCCGCAGCAAAGCTCCACTCCACTTGCAACGTTTAAGTAAACCCTCATTCGACACCTTTTCATAGAAACAATAACTTATTATTTTCTACGTCGCAGTAAATACGCCAACTTAGTCGATATGTTGGTGTTAACTTTCAGTTCAAGAAAAGTAGTTTTGATACGAGGCTATTATTACGAGGAAAGCAAAGTGTTGGATGCTGGCGGCTCGAGATCGTTGTACTTGGAGGTCCATGCGAGAGGCCTATGTCCAGCAGTGGACGTCTATTGGCTAATAAGGTAAGGTAAGTTAAGGCATATCTTATGCTATTATAGCACTTTGTACTAAAAGCAATGAAGTGAATTTCAATATTTATTTATTTACACGTTTGTAAATAAATAATACTTTAATATTATGTATATACTAATGACTGCCCTAGTTACCACAGTTGGTTAATTAATCCCTTTTGAACAAGAGCTCTGCTGCTACACACAAATCTCCTTCCACACAAAGAAAATATAGGTTACATTCTGCCATTTTTTGAAAAATAAATATAGTTAATAATAAATAAATAAATTTAATTTTTTTATAAATTTTTAATAGTGTTTTGTATTTTATACTTATATAGACATTGTTAAAAATTAAAAAAAAAAAGAATTAATAAATAAATGAGAAATAATAAATAACATTGTTCGTATGTATAGATAACCATCCAAACAACAGATTTTTCATGTTTAAATAAAGGTACAGTAAAGATCAAATCTTTATTCAACAAATTTCCTCATCATACGTTCCCATCATGCATTCTGTTACTTTTATTAAACATTATATACGCCATTTTAACTCTTCGTTGTTCTCAAACTGAGTTAAAATCATCTAGATAATATAAAGTTACTGTTACATTAGATTTACAGTTTTTTGTAGGTGATTAAACTGATTTGTTAATCAACTTCTTCAATAGTTTTTTATATAAAGCATTCAATTTTAAACAATTTTTTATTTTAGCTAGTTTGCATTTCTATTAGTATTTGTCAAATTTAATATTTTTCTAAAATTTGAATGTTCCACCTCTGCGTAGTAGTTATGTTAATACAACGTAATTATGCGTTTAGTTTTCTCAACAAGGGTTAATCGGCATAAATTACCCTTGCTCCTTCAAAAGTATGATCCCTAGAATTAAAAAGCAGAACGTACTTAGAAGTTCATAGTTATTCAAAGGAAAACCTCTACTTTAAATATGTAGATTGTAGAGTGTACGTTAAGAGCTTATTATACAGAAGTGTAAACGTAAACGGGCCCTAAAATTAACAGTTTGTTTTATCTTAATGTAACTGTAATCAGATTGTTTTAATTGAGGCATCTATAACATGATTATAATATCGTATAATTTAACATAACATCAATATTAACATGTAAGTAAGTTGCATGAACAAACTTCGACTAAAGTAGCTTTTGAATTTTAGAATTGATTTTTTTTTCTTTTCTTAGCCCACGGCGACCAATCTCATGGTAAGATTAACCATGTACGCAGGAGATATTAAAGTGTGTGCGCAAGCACAGGTGCAATCTCTTTTTCCTCACACTCATAGTCCTATAGGACGGCAGACTAACACGACCGGTGAACGATCAGACGCAGGACCGACGGCTTTACGTGCTCTCCGAGGCACAGGGGTGTACCAAAATCAAATACTTCCCAACTCCAAGCTGCTTTTATGAATTTTCTTGTAAGAAAAATCCTAATGTCGTATTTTGTTGGCCTGCGTCAGGATTTTAACCTCACGTTCATAGCTGAACCAGCTAACTAATGAAGCAGTTTCGCATTTATAAAATAAATATGTAGTATATATAACCTATTTGATGATTGATAAAATATAAAGAGTACAAAATCTATACCATTCGCTGAAAAGCACGTTTGTTTGTCTGGTTGTATGCTCTAATCGCAAAAACCGCTGGTTCGAATTGAATAATCCTTTTTATGTTGGATAGTCCACTTATTGAGGAAGGCTATTTATTCACGCCACATTCAATAGGAGTGGTTGTATGCTCTAATCGCAGAAACTACTGGTTCGAATTGAATAATCCTTTTTATGTTGAATAGTCCACTTATTGAGGAAGACTATTGGCTATATAATCACGCCACATTCAATAGGAGCTACGCTACGATACGCACGCTACATCAATGAAAAATGTGGTAAAAACGGGTTAAAATATTCTTTTTAGAGCTTACGTTGCGTGCACTGCGTAAATAGTGAAAGTTACGAAAAAAAATATATGTACATAGCGGAATTATTCCCCTTTAAATGTTCTAAAAGAGTTTCTACACGGACGAAGTCGCGAGCTTCCGTTAGTATTAGATATCATGTTCCTACTAGGTACTGTACTTCTCAAATCCATACTTACTACCCGTTTTATAAAAATATAGAAATTAAACACTGTATACCTACACATCGAACAGTAATTGAATAAATTGAATAGTTATGAACTTATGAGATATTTTTACGCGTAGTATAAATTTTTAGGTGCCCCATTGACTTCTGAAATACAAAAAAAAACATTTATATCATGATAGTTATATATAATCACAATAGGTATATTTAGGTACACGATTGAAAAATCTTACCACCTGATATGGTTTGACTGCACCAATGTAACATTGCCACAACCGCGCCAATCAAACATGCCGATGGCTCGAGTTCAAGATGCTATAAACCCATTCTAATATACGCGTATTCGTTGCGTTGAAGACTTTTATGAGCAATTTAACAAGTGTCTCGTAGCCAGGGCCGGATTTGATTTATGTCCACATAACATATATTTACGATGTACGTTTATTGTTTCTTGTATTTCACCGCTCTAGGAGCTGATAATGTTATTTGAGAGGTAAAGGACGCCGAGATCGGTCGGCCAATGGCCCGTGGACGAAATCTATTCGATGACGGAATAAATTAGTAACTAAAATTTTATGTTAGAGTTTTTATTGTTCATATGGTAGCTGATGTCAAACATGATTTAAAATGTTAAGAGTCAACTCTTTTAGAGTACTTTTAGCTTTTTAGGGTTCCATGTCTAATATGTTTGATACGTGAATAATAATAAATAAATATATCTACTTTGATACTTCCTTCTATCCCAAATATTGACCTACAGCTGATGTGGTGTAATATTTCTAGTAGGTACATCTATTAGTAGATAGTACAAAGCAAATTTAAAAAACGAGCTCTTTGATACTTACTAAAATTTATATATATAAAGCAGATATTAAACTGTACACTTAGTGCCTTTTTTCTAAATGTATAAAAAAGACTTAATGTCATTTTTAAGATATTATGAGAATAATGGGTATGGGTTATGGGTATTTCCTTAAACCTATACATTAAAATCATTTTGTTTAGTGTGATGGTAATATATTTAATTATGATAGAAAATTAAGTTAATCTGATCATGCTGCACAACATTTCGGCAATGCATTGTCTATATTCTAAGTGACTATGACTGTTTTTTGCCAGAATAAAAAAATAAAAAAAAATAATATTACGATTTTATTGAAGGCATGTACGGAATCCTCAGCGATTTCGACTCGTACTAAGCCAACTTTTTTGTATAATATAAAGCAACAAGATCCGATCTGTCATATTATAACTTGTTAAAAAATGTATCGAGCAAAAGTCACAATTCCAAAGTCGTAACAGCGGCAGAAATATTAAATGTTACTAAACAACTTTTCGATATGTAAAGTTAAGCAAATCAGATTTTAAGCTTGTGTTTTGTAGCTTCTGGATAGATCGAATTTAAAGATTTTGATTTTGAGTGTTTTGTAGTTTAGTCAGTGTGATCATCATTATCATTAGGAACACATGCACGAGTCTCCTCTCAGAATGAGTGGGGTTAAGCCCACCATATGAGAATAAAAAAAATCTAAAGTATGCAGGTTTCCTCTCGATATTTTTCCTTTCTAATGGTGAAAGAATTTCCAAAATCGATTTAATAGATCCAGAGATTACCCCTACAAATTCACAATCTCACTAACATTATCTCTTTTAATTACGAAGATCTGGCCATCGCAGATTCTCGCTCTATTTCCTTGTCATTAAGTTTCTGTGTATATTCACTTGTGCGTGAATGTCGGCTCGGTAAAATTAAATGAGACTTGACGTACTCGACTATGTCGTATGACATCGTATTATTTAAAAAATGTTTGAAGATGATATTCATTGCTTTCAATTACTGCGATCTTAATTGATTTGACATAACCCAGGTACATCACAGGATTGTTATAAAATAGCAGTGGTACCTATAAATTACACTTATATTTTTAACCGACTTCAAAAAAAGGAGGAGGTTCTCAATTCGTCGCGTATGTATTTGTTAGCTCATAACTTTGTCATTTATGAACCAATTTTGAATTCTTTTTTTGTTTGAAATAGTATACTTCCACTTCCCCATTTTATTTTCATAAAAATCGATTTAGTTATTTTGTGTTAAAATAACTGAAATAGGTTCCATTTCTATGTTAAAAGATAATATCATACCACGTTGCCATAATAAGTTCTTGAACCCCGAATGCTACTTACTATTTGTAATTCAGTAACAATTTACTAAATACAAAGAATAAAGAGGCAAAAATTAAAATAATAGGATTAGAGTGCGGAACCCTTGATATCAAAATTGACCCCCCGCCCCCGTTTACAAAATTTATAGCCATAATGATATTATGGAATGTGACTAAGCTACTTAAGTAATAAATTTGCAGTGGTTCAAGTAACTAGCTGAAGATTCTGAATATGTAAAACTTAGAATACACAAAACTCCAGAAGGTGTGCTCGGCCATAAGAATGAAGCCGTTGAAACTACTCTTTTTTGGAGTAATTTCACGAACAAGCGATTAGTCACTCTGCGTTTGCCGTGTTGTGTTATACAGGTAAATTTTTTGGACAAATGCGTGCTTTATATTGACGCTTGAACTTTTCTTCTGGTGTTTTCTGTATTCTGAGATGTAAAAGAAAGACCCAATAGGGAGCACAAAAATTCGTGGAAATATTCTGCACACAAATATCAGAATCTGCACAGATTAAAAATAAAAATAAGAGATTATAATACTAAATATTTTTAATTTGAAATAATCATATTTTGAAGGCTGATAAGTTAAACAACAATAAAAAAGTTTCGTACACACTCCATGAGTGATTGCCTAGGGTAGTAAGTGTATGTCCAAATGTGGGTTTGCCTAAAAACTGACTAACTTTGTGTAGATAACTGACTAAACTATCACTTAGACACGAGTACGCTATTTTAGTGATATTTTAGATAAAAATGTTTACTAACGCTTGACTGAAATATCATTTGATAGTAATAG